>NW_024059349.1:15000-37054 GCF_016432855.1 Salvelinus namaycush | reverse complement strand
TCAAATGTTGGTTAGGTGTACCCAGTCAAATGTAGGTTAGGTTTACCCATTCAAATGTAGGTTAGGTTTACCCATTCAAATGTAGGTTAGGTTTACCCATTCAAATGTAGGTTAGGTGTACCCATTCAAATGTAGGTTAGGTTTACCCATTCAAATGTAGGTTAGGTGTACCCATTCAAATGTAGGTTAGGTGTACCCATTCAAATGTAGGTTAGGTTTACCCATTCAAATGTAGGTTAGGTGTACCCATTCAAATGTTGGTTAGGTGTACCCATTCAAATGTAGGTTAGGTGTACCCATTCAAATGTAGGTTAGGTGTACCCATTCAAATGTAGGTTAGGTGTACCCATTCAAATGTAGGTTAGGTTTACCCATTCAAATGTAGGTTAGGTTTACCCATTCAAATGTAGGTTAGGTTTACCCATTCAAATGTAGGTTAGGTGTACCCATTCAAATGTAGGTTAGGTGTACCCATTCAAATGTAGGTTAGGTGTACCCATTCAAATGTAGGTTAGGTGTACCCATTCAAATGTAGGTTAGGTGTACCCATTCAAATGTAGGTTAGGTTTACCCATTCAAATGTAGGTTAGGTTTACCCATTCAAATGTAGGTTAGGTGTACCCATTCAAATGTAGGTTAGGTGTACCCATTCAAATGTAGGTTAGGTGTACCCATTCAAATGTAGGTTAGGTGTACCCATTCAAATGTAGGTTAGGTGTACCCATTCAAATGTTGGTTAGGTGTACCCATTCAAATGTAGGTTAGGTGTACCCATTCAAATGTAGGTTAGGTGTACCCATTCAAATGTAGGTTAGGTGTACCCATTCAAATGTAGGTTAGGTTTACCCATTCAAATGTAGGTTAGGTTTACCCATTCAAATGTTGGTTAGGTGTACCCATTCAAATGTAGGTTAGGTGTACCCATTCAAATGTAGGTTAGGTGTACCCATTCAAATGTAGGTTAGGTGTACCCATTCAAATGTAGGTTAGGTGTACCCATTCAAATGTAGGTTAGGTGTACCCATTCAAATGTAGGTTAGGTGTACCCATTCAAATGTAGGTTAGGTGTACCCATTCAAATGTTGGTTAGGTTTACCCATTCAAATGTAGGTTAGGTTTACCCATTCAAATGTAGGTTAGGTTTACCCATTCAAATGTAGGTTAGGTTTACCCATTCAAATGTAGGTTAGGTTTACCCATTCAAATGTTGTGAGCATATTTAGAGTGTGTTTCTTTCTTTCTGTCCAAACATTCATTATACCAAATACATCTCCATTGTTGCAACGTTGTGGTTTGGTTGCATCAACGACAGAAACATCGCCCCAAAGCATGATCATAATGTCTCAAGGATCTTCAACAACATTGTGTGAAGTTAAATCATGAATGTGTCATCATTCATCAATTATTGGGGAGACACCTGCACAGTGAATGACAATAAGCTGACTATTGAGCTCACGACCTTTGAGTCGTGTCCAGGAGTCGGAGGATTTGTTTTCACCTGCTCATCTAAACCATTCCCTCAGAAGATATGTTTCAGTGGTTTATTAGTAGCAGGGTGCAGCCAAGACCCAGCTCATCACCCAGCATTAGATCAGGGCAGACAGTGGTTTTATAGTAGCAGGATGCAGCCAACACCCAGCTCATCACCCAGCATTAGATCAGGGCAGACAGTGGTTTTGTTTAGTAGCAGGATGCAGCCAAGACCCAGCTCATCACCCAGCATTAGATCAGGGTAGACAGTGTTTTATAGCAGCAGGATGCAGCCAAGACCCAGCTCATCACCCAGCATTAGATCAGGGCAGACAGTGGTTTTACAGCAGCAGGATGCAGCCAAGACCCAGCTCATCACCCAGCATTAGATCAGGGCAGACAGTGGTTTTACAGCAGCAGGATGCAGCCAAGACCCAGCTCATCACCCAGCATTAGATCAGGGCAGACAGTTTTTTATAGCAGCAGGATGCAGCCAAGACCCAGCTCATCACCCAGCATTAGATCAGGGCAGACAGTGTTTTTATAGCAGCAGGATGCAGCCAAGACCCAGCTCATCACCCAGCATTAGATCAGGGCAGACAGTGGTTTTATAGCAGCAGGATGCAGCCAAGACCCAGCTCATCACCCAGCATTAGATCAGGGCAGACAGTGTTTTTATAGCAGCAGGATGCAGCCAAGACCCAGCTCATCACCCAGCATTAGATCAGGGCAGACAGTGTTTTTATAGCAGCAGGATGCAGCCAACACCCAGCTCATCACCCAGCATTAGATCAGGGCAGACAGTGTTTTTACAGCAGCAGGGTGCAGCCAAGACCCAGCTCATCACCCAGCATTAGATCAGGGCAGACAGTGGTTTTATAGCAGCAGGATGCAGCCAACACCCAGCTCATCGCCCAGCATTAGATCAGGGCAGACAGTGGTTTTATAGCAGCAGGATGCAGCCAAGACTCAGCTCATCGCCCAGCATTAGATCAGGGCAGACAGTGGTTTTATAGTAGCAGGATGCAGCCAAGACCCAGCTCATCACCCAGCATTAGATCAGGGCAGACAGTGGTTTTACAGCAGCAGGATGCAGCCAAGACCCAGCTCATCACCCAGCATTAGATCAGGGCAGACAGTGGTTTTATAGCAGCTGGATGCAGCCAAGACCCAGCTCATCACCCAGCATTAGATCAGGGCAGACAGTGTTTTTACGGCAGCAGGATGCAGCCAAGACCCAGCTCATCACCCAGCATTAGATCAGGGCAGACAGTGTTTTTATAGCAGCAGGATGCAGCCAAGACCCAGCTCATCACCCAGCATTAGATCAGGGCAGACAGTGTTTTTACAGCAGCAGGATGCAGCCAAGACCCAGTTCATCACCCAGCATTAGATCAGGGCAGACAGTGTTTTTATAGCAGCAGGATGCAGCCAAACCCAGTTCATCACCCAGCATTAGATCAGGGCAGACAGTGTTTCTACAGCAGCAGGATGCAGCCAAGACCCAGCTCATCACCCAGCATTAGATCAGGGCAGACAGTGGTTTTACAGCAGCAGGATGCAGCCAAGACCCAGCTCATCACCCAGCATTAGATCAGGGCAGACAGTGGTTTTATAGCAGCAGGATCCAGCCAAGACCCAGCTCATCACCCAGCATTAGATCAGGGCAGACAGTGTTTTTATAGCAGCAGGATGCAGCCAAGACCCAGCTCATCACCCAGCATTAGATCAGGGCAGACAGTGTTTTTATAGCAGCAGGATGCAGCCAAGACCCAGCTCATCACCCAGCATTAGATCAGGGCAGACAGTTTTTTACAGCAGCAGGATGCAGCCAAGACCCAGCTCATCACCCAGCATTAGATCAGGGCAGACAGTGTTTTTACAGCAGCAGGATGCAGCCAAGACCCAGCTCATCACCCAGCATTAGATCAGGGCAGACAGTGTTTTTACAGCAGCAGGATGCAGCCAAGACTCAGCTCATCACCCAGCATTAGATCAGGGCAGACAGTGTTTTTATAGCAGCAGGATCCAGCCAAGACCCAGCTCATCACCCAGCATTAGATCAGGGCAGACAGCGTTTTTACAGCAGCAGGATGCAGCCAAGACCCAGCTCATCACCCAGCATTAGATCAGGGCAGACGGTGTTTTTACAGCAGCAGGATGCAGCCAAGACCCAGCTCATCACCCAGCATTAGATCAGGGCAGACAGTGGTTTTATAGCAGCAGGATGCAGCCAAGACCCAGGTCATCACCCAGCATTAGATCAGGGCAGACAGTGGTTTTATAGCAGCAGGATGCAGCCAAGACCCAGCTCATCACCCAGCATTAGATCAGGGCAGACAGTGGTTTTATAGCAGCAGGATGCAGCCAACACCCAGCTCATCACCCAGCATTAGATCAGGGCAGACAGTGGTTTTGTTTAGTAGTAGGATGCAGCCAAGACCCAGCTCATCACCCAGCATTAGATCAGGGCAGACAGTGGTTTTGTTTAGTAGCAGGATGCAGCCAAGACCCAGCTCATCACCCAGCATTAGATCAGGGCAGACAGTGTTTTTACAGCAGCAGGATGCAGCCAAGACCCAGCTCATCGCCCAGCATTAGATCAGGGCAGACAGTGGTTTTGTTTAGTAGCAGGATGCAGCCAAGACCCAGCTCATCACCCAGCATTAGATCAGGGCAGACAGTGTTTTTATAGCAGCAGGATGCAGCCAACACCCAGCTCATCACCCAGCATTAGATCAGGGCAGACAGTGTTTTTACAGCATCAGGGTGCAGCCAAGACCCAGCTCATCACCCAGCATTAGATCAGGGCAGACAGTGTTTTTACAGCAGCAGGGTGCAGCCAAGACCCAGCTCATCACCCAGCATTAGATCAGGGCAGACAGTGTTTTTAAAGCAGCAGGATGCAGCCAAGACCCAGCTCATCACCCAGCATTAGATCAGGGCAGACAGTGTTTTTAATACAGCAGGATGCAGCCAAGACCCAGCTCATCACCCAGCATTAGATCAGGGCAGACAGTGGTTTTATAGCAGCAGGATGCAGCCAAGACCCAGCTCATCACCCAGCATTAGATCAGGGCAGACAGTGTTTTTACAGCAGCAGGATGCAGCCAAGACCCAGCTCATCACCCAGCATTAGATCAGGGCAGACAGTGGTTTTATAGCAGCAGGATGCAGCCAAGACCCAGGTCATCACCCAGCATTAGATCAGGGCAGACAGTGGTTTTATAGCAGCAGGATGCAGCCAAGACCCAGCTCATCACCCAGCATTAGATCAGGGCAGACAGTGGTTTTATAGCAGCAGGATGCAGCCAACACCCAGCTCATCACCCAGCATTAGATCAGGGCAGACAGTGGTTTTGTTTAGTAGTAGGATGCAGCCAAGACCCAGCTCATCACCCAGCATTAGATCAGGGCAGACAGTGGTTTTGTTTAGTAGCAGGATGCAGCCAAGACCCAGCTCATCACCCAGCATTAGATCAGGGCAGACAGTGTTTTTACAGCAGCAGGATGCAGCCAAGACCCAGCTCATCGCCCAGCATTAGATCAGGGCAGACAGTGGTTTTGTTTAGTAGCAGGATGCAGCCAAGACCCAGCTCATCACCCAGCATTAGATCAGGGCAGACAGTGTTTTTATAGCAGCAGGATGCAGCCAAGACCCAGCTCATCACCCAGCATTAGATCAGGGCAGACAGTGTTTTTACAGCAGCAGGGTGCAGCCAAGACCCAGCTCATCACCCAGCTCATCGCCCAGCATTAGATCAGGGCAGACGGTGGTTTTACAGCAGCAGGGTGCAGCCAAGACCCAGCTCATCGCCCAGCATTAGATCAGGGCAGACATGTATTTCCCAATATGTTTTTTTTTTACAACTTTCCCAAAATATATTTGTAACCTGCGAAAAGCTAAATTTGTTATATTTGTAACCTGCAAAAAGCTAAATTTGTTATATTTGTAACCTGTAATTTTCTCAAAATGTTATTTTGTTTTCATACTTAATGGGACGCTTAGACAAAACAACGATAAACACACACACACACACACACACACACACACACACACACACACACACACACACACACACACACACACACACACACACACACACACACACACACACACACACACACACACACACACACACACACACACAAGCATTTGTATTCAGAGGTGTTGTTACAGCATGTTTTATGGGATCTCATGTCATATAAGAGAGTGTGTTTATGAGTCTCAATCAACATTTATTTTTTTGGATGACTAATCCCATGTAATTGCTTAATGCCATCACATACAGTACAGCACATGCAATATTGGTCTGGAAGTTTATGTGATGCGGCCTATGACTACATGTCAGCCTTGTTCCAGAGGATCCTGTGGTCATACCAGGCCATCCGTGCAAAAAATTATTCAGGGACTTAAAGTAAATATTAACCACAAAAATGAATGATTTTCACATAACAATGAAGGTTTCTGGTTTTACTTCAATCATTTTCAGTTTTTATACTATTTACATTCAACTTAAGAATGTAAATGTGCAATAACTCTCCATGTGGCTCTGTTTTTAGAGGATTGTGGGTAATGATACGTTTTTTGGCCTTCATGATACTTTACACAATGTTATACACATGTTTAGAAAACCATAGGTTTATATCCGTATGAAACAGTTTGTTGTGCTACGAGGTGTAATTAATCACCATGAATAAATATCAATAAAGAGGGGACAACCCATATTCCTAACGTCAATAAAAATACCCACAACGCTTCACAAAGCAGCCTTTTAAACCGCATGCCGATGTACCTGCACTGACTGCTAGTGAAATGATCACCGTGTTCAGCAATGCCTGCTAAAGTGGATTTAAATGGCCAATCATCAAAGACATATGTATCTACATATATATATTTTTTTAACAATAAGATCACAGATAGTCAAAACGATAACGTAGATCTAATCAATACTAACCGTTTTTGGAATTGATACAACTAAGTTCGATCTAGACGCTGGACTTAATCTACTATGAGCGTTTGTGAAAACACCAAACGTTTAAGTATCTTATATTTAAGCTAACAAGGTCCGGCGGGCTTGTGGTATCATACGGCATATGTACCACAGCTAAGGTTTGTTCTCAAGCACGATACAACACGGAGTGCCTGCACACAGCCCTTAGTCGTGGTATATTGGTCATATACCACTCACCACCGGGGTGCCTTATTGCTGTTAGAAACTGGTTGCCGACACCACAAGACAAGGAACGACACATCTACATTGAAAATGTTGCTTTAATAAATAAAATCATAGTAAACACATTCCGCCAGAAAAAGTAGTCAGGACAAAAAATCTTGTTGCTAGACAGTTTGCTATGTAACATTGTCACGACTTCCGCCGAAGTCGGTCCCTCTCCTTGTTCGGGCGGCGTTGGGCGGTCGACGTCACCGGCCTTCTAGCCACCGCCGATCCACTTTTCATTTTCCATTTGTTTTGTCTATGTCTTACACACCTGGTTTCACTCACCCAAATTACCTGTTTAGTATTTACCCCTCTGTTCCCCATGTTTGGTTGTGAGTGATTGTTTGTTGTATTTGTGGTCCGTATTGTGGGCTTGGTAATTCTCTTGTATTTTAATGACTTTGAGTAAAGTTAGCTTTATTTACTCATCTCTGCTGTCCTGCGCCTGACTCCTCTGCACCAGTTACACACAGACCTTTACAAACATAACTATAGGCTAGCTAGAAAGCTTACGTTAAATGTATGCAAAAACCAAGCATCAGCGCCCCTTCTAGAGTGACTAACACATTCAAATGATTTATTCATGTTGAACTGAATGTTGCCATTTATTGTGTACAAATAAATAAAAAAATGTCCCATGTTATCGTTTGTTGTTGGCTTGCCCATGTTGTTGTTTGGTTGCTCCACGTTGCTGTAAATGGAAGCCGTTCTTTTAGCTTGGTGAACTGCTGCTGTGTTGTCAGAGATTAGTTGCTCATTGTGAATTCGGTGTCCTTCTGTATGCTCCATGCCAGACTGAGAGGGGGGTTTAAACCAGTTCTGAGAGGGGGGTTTAATCCAGTTCTGAGAGGGGGGTTTAAACCAGTTCTGAGAGGGGGGTTTAAACCAGCTCTGAGAGGGGGGTTTAAACCAGTTCTGAGTCAGCTCTGAGAGGGGGGTTTAAACCAGTTCTGAGTCAGCTCTGAGAGGGGGGTTTAAACCAGTTGTGAGTCAGCTCTGAGAGTGGGGTTTAAACCAGTTCTGAGTCAGCTCTGAGAGGGGGGTTTAAACCAGTTCTGAGTCAGCTCTGAGAGGGGGGTTTAAACCAGTTCTGAGTCAGCTCTGAGAGTGGGGTTTAAACCAGTTCTGAGTCAGCTCTGAGAGTGGGGTTTAAACCAGTTCTGAGTCAGCTCTGAGAGGGGGGTTTAAACCAGTTCTGAGTCAGCTCTGAGAGGGGGGTTTAAACCAGTTCTGAGTCAGCTCTGAGAGTGGGGTTTAAACCAGTTCTGAGTCAGCTCTGAGAGGGGGGTTTAAACCAGTTCTGAGTCAGCTCTGAGAGGGGGGTTTAAACCAGTTCTGAGTCAGCTCTGAGAGGGGGGTTTAAACCAGTTGTGAGTCAGCTCTGAGAGTGGGGTTTAAACCAGTTCTGAGTCAGCTCTGAGAGGGGGGTTTAAACCAGCTCTGAGTCAGCTCTGAGAGTGGGGTTTTAAACCAGTTCTGAGTCAGCTCTGAGAGGGGGGTTTAAACCAGCTCTGAGTCAGCTCTGAGAGGGGGGTTTAAACCAGCTCTGAGTCAGCTCTGAGAGGGGGGTTTAAACCAGTTCTGAGTCAGCTCTGAGAGGGGGGTTTAAACCAGCTCTGAGTCAGCTCTGAGAGTGGGGTTTAAACCAGTTCTGAGTCAGCTCTGAGGGGGGGGTTTAAACCAGTTCTGAGTCAGCTCTGAGAGGGGGGTTTAAACCAGTTCTGAGTCCAGCGTAGCTGCTAATCTCATATTCTTCGGCGTTCATGTTTCTTCAAGTCCCGTTGAATGACGTTCAGCTCCGTTTCTGTTTGTTTCCCAAACACACAATCTATGCCTTTATCTGCACACCAGGAAGTCAAGCAGGTAAATGCCCACTGTTTGTTTCACAGAGGTCTTTTCATCTTGGTTTCTCTCAAATTCCTCTAAACTCTATAGATATAGTGTTCAACTCTATTTTTTATAGCTGATAAAACCAACTACAACATGGAAGCTGGTTCTCCTGATGATGATGTTTGAATGATCGGCATGTCCAACTATTTGTTGATGTAGCAATTTTATCAAGGTGAAAAGGTGCAATGAAATCAAGACGAAAAGGTTAAAACTCAACTAAATGCTGTTTTAGCCAATCAGTTTCCCGGATCCAAACTACGGTGTTTTAAAATAAGAATACCTCATGTTGGAAATAGTCAAAAAGCTGACTTATCAAACTTTTAAAGTAAAACTAGCACTACACGTTTTATACTGTATGATAACATGTTAACCTTGGTCCAGAGGACCATGCTGGTGTGCTGATAAGGCCAAGGTTGAAATGGTCTGTCATCCTCTGTCTCTCCATGTAGTTAATAAACAATCCTATGTCTCTACGTAGCTAATAAACCATCCTCTGTCTCTCCGTAGCTAATAAACAATCCTCTGTCTCTCCGTAGCTAATAAACCATCCTCTCTCTCAATAGCTAATAAACCATCCTCTCTCTCAATAGCTAATAAACCATCCTCTGTCTCTACGTAGCTAATAAGCCATCCTCTGTCTCTACGTAGCTAATAAACCATCCTCTGTCTCAATAGCTAATAAGCCATCCTCTGTCTCAATAGCTAATAAGCCATCCTCTGTCTCTATGTAGCTAATAAGCCATCCTCTGTCTCTACGTAGCTAATAAACCATCCTCTGTCTTAATAGCTAATAAACCATCCTCTGTCTCTACGTAGCTAATAAGCCATCCTCTGTCTCTACGTAGCTAATAAACCATCCTCTGTCTCAATAGCTAATAAGCCATCCTCTGTCTCAATAGCTAATAAGCCATCCTCTGTCTCTATGTAGCTAATAAGCCATCCTCTGTCTCTACGTAGCTAATAAACCATCCTCTGTCTCAATAGCTAATAAACCATCCTCTGTCTCTCCGTAGCCAATAAACCATCCTCTGTCTCTACGTAGCTAATAAACCATCCTCTGTCTCAATAGCTAATAAACCATCCTCTGTCTCTCCGTAGCTAATAAGCCATCCTCTGTCTCTCCTTAGCTAATAAACCATCCTCTGTCTCTCCATAGCTAATAAACCATCCTCTCTCTCAATAGCTAATAAACCATCCTCTGTCTCTACGTAGCTAATAAACCATCCTCTGTCTCTACGTAGCTAATAAACCATCCTCTGTCTCTACGTAGCTAATAAACCATCCTCTGTCTCTACGTAGCTAATAAACCATCCTCTGTCTTAATAGCTAATAAACCATCCTCTGTCTCTACGTAGCTAATAAGCCATCCTCTGTCTCTACGTAGCTAATAAACCATCCTCTGTCTCAATAGCTAATAAGCCATCCTCTGTCTCAATAGCTAATAAGCCATCCTCTGTCTCAATAGCTAATAAGCCATCCTCTGTCTCTATGTAGCTAATAAGCCATCCTCTGTCTCTACGTAGCTAATAAACCATCCTCTGTCTCAATAGCTAATAAACCATCCTCTGTCTCTCCGTAGCCAATAAACCATCCTCTGTCTCTACGTAGCTAATAAACCATCCTATGTCTCTACGTAGCCAATAAACCATCCTCTGTCTCTCCATAGCTAATAAACCATCCTCTGTCTCTCCGTAGCCAATAAACCATCCTCTGTCTCTCCGTAGCTAATAAACCATCTTCTCTCTCAATAGCCAATAAACCATCCTCTCTCTCAATAGCCAATAAACCATCCTCTGTCTCTCCGTAGCTAATAAACCATCCTCTCTCTCAATAGCTAATAAACCATCCTCTCTCAATAGCTAATAAACCATCCTCTGTCTCTACGTAGCTAATAAACCATCCTTTGTCTCTAAGTAGCTAATAAACCATCCTCTGTCTCTCCGTAGCCAATAAACCATCCTCTCTCTCTCAATAGCCAATAAACCATCCTCTGCTAATAAAAACAAACAGATGTGTGAGGAAAAGAGCATCAGAGCGTGACTATACAATGAGACTGTTAATCACAACACTCAGTGGAGGAGGTGGCAGCCGTGCCTCTGCCAATAGTTACTATATTAGCAGAGAGAGAGAGAGAGAGTGTGCTTTAACCATTTGTACATTGTTACAACACTGTATATATATAATATAACATTTGTAATGTCTTTATTGTTTTGAAACTTCTGTATGTGTAATGTTTACTGTTAATTTGTATTGTTTATTTCACTTTTGTATAATATCTACCTCACTTGCTTTGGCAATGTTAACACATGTTTCCCATGCCAATAAAGCCCCTTGAATTGAATTGAATTGAATTGAATTGAATTGAGAGAGAGAGAGAGAGAGAGAGAGAGAGAGAGAGAGGGAGAGAGAGAGACATTTATATCCTCTCTCTCTCTCTGTGTCTCTCTCACACACACCTGATTAATTGCATTAGTGTGGGTCCAGGGACAAAACACAAAGACACAGTGCGGTGTAGAGAGAGAGAGTAGGTAGATGAAATCAGCATGTGACTATCATTCTGTTGCTGTTTACATATTGTATTGTATACATTCAGTGTACCTGTACAGTATACCGCTCTGTCCTTAACTTGTGTCTGTCATCTGTATTAGTTCCAATGTCAGATCAGGATTTAGATCAGATCGATAGGAAGTACATTTGAATGTAGAGACAGAAAGGGAGAGAGGATAGCAGAGAGCGTAGAGACGGAGAGAGAGACAGAGAAGCGCACAAAGAAGGGGAGAAAGAAAGTGAGTGAAAGACTGAGAGACAGAGAGGGACGGAGAAAAGGGGAGAGAGAGAAAGAGAGAGAGAGAGAGAGAGAGAGAGAGAGAGAGAGAGAGAGAGAGAGAAAGGGAGAGAGAGAGAGAGAAAGAGAGTGAGAGTGTGATTATCTTACATTAACTTTAGTCTATTCTGAGTTAGCTGCAGCCTTTCAGCACCAAGGACAGTTGTTCATCCAAACACTCCAGCTAAGCTGTCCATCTGCAGTAGTAACCGTTCTGCTGGTAAGGTAAATGTCAGTGTGAATGAATTCATGGTAAGTAGATACACGCTCCTATTAACTTCCCTCTCAGAGGGGCCGCTCTCTGTCATGGACCTGGGAGTGATTACCGTTGACATTCTCCTTTAACATACTTAAGTTACCTTGGGTAGCTGCTCAGTGGGACCACTACATGATATTTAATATTTGGTGCAGCAGTGGAGGAGTGGAGGAGTGGAGGAGTGGAGGGGTGGAGGTGTGGAGGTATGGAGGAGTGGAGGAGTGGAGGAGTGGAGGAGTGGAGGTGTGGAGGAGTGGAGGTGTGGAGGGGTGGAGGTGTGCAGCAGTGGAGGAGTGGAGGAGTGGAGGAGTGGAGGAGTGGAGGTGTGGAGGGGTGGAGGGGTGGAGGAGTGGAGGTGTGGAGGGGTGGAGGAGTGGAGGTGTGGAGGTGTGGAGGTGTGGAGGAGTGGAGGTGTGGAGGTGTGGAGGAGTGGAGGAGTGGAGGAGTGGAGGTGTGGAGGAGTGGAGGTGTGGAGGAGTGGAGGTGTGGAGGAGTGGAGGTGTGGAGGAGTGGAGGTGTGGAGGGGTGGAGGAGTGGAGGTGTGGAGGAGTGGAGGAGTGGAGGAGTGGAGGTGTGGAGGAGTGGAGGTGTGGAGGGGTGGAGGGGTGGAGGAGTGGAGGTGTGGAGGGGTGGAGGAGTGGAGGTGTGGAGGAGTGGAGGTGTGGAGGAGTGGAGGTGTGGAGGGGTGGAGGAGTGGAGGTGTGGAGGGGTGGAGGAGTGGAGGTGTGGAGGTGTGGAGGAGTGGAGGGGTGGAGGTGAGAAGGAGTGGAGGAGTGGAGGGGTGGAAGAGTGGAGGTGTGGAGGGGTGGAGGAATGGAGGTGTGGAGGAGTGGAGGTGTGGAGGTGTGGAGGAGTGGAGGTGTGGAGGTGTGGAGGTGTGGAGGGGTGGAGGGGTGGAGGAGTGGAGGTGTGGAGGGGTGGAGGGGTGGAGGAGTGGAGGTGTGGAGGTGAGAAGGAGTGGAGGAGTGGAGGTGTGGAGGAGTGGAGGTGTGGAGGAGTGGAGGGGTGGAGGTGAGGAGGTGTGGAGGTGTGGAGGTGTGGAGGTGTGGAGGTGTGGAGGAGTGGAGGGGTGGAGGTGAGGAGGAGTGGAGGAGTGGAGGTGTGGAGGAGTGGAGGGGTGGAGGAGTGGAGGAGTGGAGGTGAGAAGGAGTGGAGGAGTGGAGGTGTGGAGGAGTGGAGGAGTGGAGGAGTGGAGGTGTGGAGGAGTGGAGGAGTGGAGGAGTGGAGCCTGGGGTCCATTTACAACCAGGCGCCAAACCAAACTGGTTGGTTTCTCCCTGGGAAGTTTGGTTGGTTCCTCCCTGTGACGCTTGGAGCGTGTATCTACTTACCATGAATTCATTCACACTGACATTTCCCCTACCAGCAGAACGGTTACTACTGCAGATGGACAGCTTAGCTGGAGTGTTTGGATGAACAACTGTCCTTGGTGCTGAAAGGCTGCAGCTGACTCAGGATAGACTCTGGTTAACGTGAGATAATCACTCAGAAGGTATATACTGTAGGTTCCTTTGCTCATAAAGTAGTCTTCACTCCAATATCATCCTGTTTAGATCGTGTTATCTTCTTTTTCTTACAACAGCATGGGAAATAGACTTCACAGCATGCAGGTGGTGTTGCAAGGAATATGACAGAATTAACAGAAAGGGGGTCTCCAGTCAAGTCAATGATGGCATAATGGGTGGACTGGCAGCCATTTTGAGTGTACCCATGTCAGGAAGTAAAAGCAGGAAGTGTAACCTTCATTCTGTGCTAAAATATGTTGAAACAACTCTACTGACATTACAAAAAATACATTCCATTGCATGAGTCACGTCATTTAGCATAATTTAAATCAACATTCTACATTACCATGGCAATCCAGCATCAGTTGAAAGAATTTTCCAAAATACCATGGAAATGATTGCATCACAATACCAGGCAGTCATTGTGCGTGTACCCATGAGTTTACCAGTCAATTGCCAGGGTTAGAACTTCCAAAGACTGTTCTGCTTAAGACACATAATTGGCACGGTGTTGTTAGACCCGAGACGAAGCCGAAGGCCGGCAAACTGTGCCAATATATCCTCCAAACACCGGTTTTGAGGGCATTATCACGTTTACATAACGGGTAAGGAACATATTCAAATAATGATTGACATATTTTCATAATTGTTTTATTTAAATTAATTTATTCATAGTATTTCATCTTTCCACGAGATATATTCCTGACACAAATCTACGGTTGCTCCCAAAGCGTGCTGGTTGTTCGTTTTGTCGGTACGGTTGCCAGAGATTGTGTTAAGGTATTAAGTATTTTGTTCTGTATCTATGGACGCAACCTAGTCGGTGGTTCTAAATATTATTTTGCCATACTGACTGACAACGTTCTTGTCCCTTGCTTGCTAGCTAGCTAACTACGGCTAAGTTACAGTCACCTCAAACAGTGCAGCCAGAATAGCAGCAAAGTAGCTGCATTTGCATTTGTTTAAGCTGTTTTCTAGTGACATTTATTTGGATACATTCATTAGAATGAGCTAATGAGGCGTGATTTCACCTGGCATAGACAATGTGCTCTCTCATCGGGACGCTGTTGTTCAGAGGAGCTAGACAACAACACAGCTAACAACACAGCTAACAACACAGCCAACAACACAGCCAACAACACAGCTAACAACACAGCTAACACAATCACTTCAAAACTGAAGCTGGAAAGACTAAACTCTAGCTGCACTTCGTTTGACCTGTTTTCTATTGACATTTCTTTGTATACATCCATACAAATGATTTTGATTCATGATTTCGACTTGCTGAGAAACGCTGCCTGCCTGTCAGTCTCGTATCGACTCCCAATACGTTCATTAGTACGGGACAGCTGGAGATTGAATTTCAATATTGAAACGATGTTGCAAATGTCAGAGAGACAGACTACAGGGTTGATATAAATCTCAGCTGTTGAAAACGAAATGTTAGTCTTAAAGAAATGTGAGATGATGTCTAGATGCTTTTTATAGTAGAGATCAAGTTTATAAATTGCCTGGCTGGGCTGATGAGACAGTGGATTGCGCAGTCAGATGGAACAGAGTAAATAGGCATTTTAACATCATAGATTTAGCCGGCGGTAACTTGTGGAATAGACACCGGCTGAAATGCGGTTTTAACCAATCAACATCCAGGATTAGACCCACCCGTTGTATAATCATTCTTATTCTATGTAATAACCAACCTCCTCCTCCCTACATGCGTTTCTTTCCACATCAGGGGTAGAAAACAAGTAAAGAGGACAGGAAAACACAGGATGCAGAATATCAATACTTCCCTTCAAATCTTCACTCCCTGTTTTGGTACAAATCGGTGGGAGAGAATGGAGTGACTGTCCCAGTTCTCATTTTCAGAATGTCCCAAATGGCACAATATTTTTTGAAATACTGTACTACTGTTGGCCAGGGCCCATAGAGAATAGGGTGCCAATTGGGACATAACCTAGTGTGTCTAAATGCCCTCATTGTACAGCATCACCACCTCATCACTACCTCCTGCTCCTCTCAGCACAGCAGAGAGTTTTCTGATTAGAAGCACTGATAAACACAGATATAATCTGCTCTTTGGCAAATTAATCCTATTAATCTAGACACCACAGATACTTGGTTACATATTGTGTAATCCACTTCACTGAACACCGTAGTGCCTGGGAATCAAATTCACCTCACAGCAAGCCCTCACAGGTCAGAATCTGCAAATATATAAATCCATTCCAGGTGAAAAAGGAAAACATTATAGCTGTTTTATCCAAGTACCATTCGATATGCTTGATATTACATGAGAAGTCAAACTTCATGTATATGTTGTCATGACGGTCCTGTGAGGTTCCAAATAGGTCAGATCAGCTTGGAAATGGATGACTTCAACCAGACCCCCTCTCATCCACAGGGGGGGGGGGGGGGCTGGTGTGGGGTTGACAGTTCACACCCTGTTGTAAATCAAGGAGAGAGAACAGGGCACGAAATTCAAAATATATTTTTTAGAAATATTTAACTTTCACACATTAACAAGTCCAATACAGCAAATGAAAGGTACACATCTTGTGAACCCAGCCAACATGTCCGATTTTTAAAATGTTTTACAGCGAAAACAGCACGTATATTTATGTTAGCTCACCACCAAATACAAAAAAGGACAGACATTTTTCACAGCACAGGTAGCATGCACAAAGCCAACCTAACTAACCAAGAACCAACCAAACTAACCAAGAAACAACTTCATCAGATGACAGTCTTATAACATGTTATACAATAAATCTATGTTTTGTTCGAAAAATGTGCATATTTCAGGTATAAATCATAGTTTACATTGCAGCTACAATCAGAAATTGCACCGAAAGCAGCCATGATAATTACAGACACCAACGTCAAATACCTAATTACTCATCATAAAACATTTCTGAAAAATACATAGTGTACAGCAAATGAAAGACAGGCATCTTGTGATTCCAGCCAATATTTCCGATTTATTAAGTGTTTTACAGCGAAAACACAATATAGCGTTATATTAGCTTACCACAATAGCCAGAAACACAAGCCATTTCCCAGTAGCAAAAGTTAGCGATCGTAACAAACAAGCAAAAGATATATAATTTTTGACTAACCTTGATATACTTCATCAGATGACAGTCCTATAACATCAGGTTATACATACACTTATGTTTTGTTCGAAAATGTGCATATTTAGAGCTGAAATCAGTGGTTATACATTGTGCTAACGTAGCTACTTTTTCCCACAACGTCCGGATATTTTTCTGACACTTTTTCTGACACACATATTCTGACCAAATAGCTATTCATAAACATAACTAAAAAATACATGTTGTATAGGAAATTATAGATCCATTAGTTCTTAATGAAATCGCCGTGTTAGAATTCTAAAAATAACTTCATTACGACATACAGCTTCGGTATAGCTAGAGAGTACCCAAAAGCTGGGCGCCGACGACTAGTTCACATGTACGACAGATATATGAAATAGCATCATAAAATGTTTCCTACTTTTGCTGATCTTTCATCAGAATGTTGGACAAGGGGTCCTTTGTCAAGAACAATCGTTGTTTGGATTTAGAACGGCCTCTTTCCCTCTCGATTTAGCAAGCACACTAGCCAAGTGGCACGAATCTCTCCATGTCAACAAACGGAAGAGAACGGAACACGGCAAAACTCCTGAAAGAATTTCAATAATCTGATTAAACTATATTGAAAAAACATACTTTACGATGATATGGTCACATGTATCAAATAAAATCAAAGCCGGAGATAGTAGTCGCCTATAACGAAAGCTTTTCATAAGGCAAATCCAGGTCCCTCCTCGCGCCTTCCTGAAAACAGGAAATGGGTGACACGTCATTCCAAGAGCTTGTATTCCACTTCAGACCAAGATAAACACTTCATTTCTTCTCTCACCGCCTCTTGACATCCAGGGGAAGGTGTATGACGTGCATGTCATCTAATACGTATCATGCCCATTTATAGGCAGCCCATAGAAGAGAGCATCGATTTCAGACTTTCCACTTCCTGGTCAGGAAGTCTGTGCCAAATGAGTTCTGTTTTACTCACAGATATAATTCAAACGGTTTTAGAAACTAGAGAGTGTTTTCTATCCAATAGTAATAATAATATGCATATTGTACGAGCAAGAATTGAGTACGAGGCCGTTTGAAATGGGCAACTTTTATCCGGTTACTCAATACTGCCCCTGCAGCCCAAACAGGTTAACCTCTTGACGCTAGGGGTCAGATTTTTTTATTTAAATAACGTTCCCAAGGTAAACGGACTATTTCTCAGGTCCAGATCGTAGAATATGCATGTAATTTACAGATTAGGATAGAAAACACTCCAAAGTTTCCAAAACGGTCAAAATATTGTCTGTGAGTACAACAAAACTGATTCTGCAGGCGAAAACCTGAGAAAATCTAACCCGGAAGTGATTTTTTAAATCTGTGTTTCCTGGCCCGTCTTTCTTCCATTTAAAGGGGTATCAACCAGATTCCTTTTCCAATGGCTTTCTCAGGCTGTGACCAGGCTTTAGACATAGTTTCAGGCTTTTATTTTGAAAAATGAGCGAGATTTTTCAAAACTAGTCAGGTGTCCTCTGATTAGTTCCTGCGCACGAGAGGGGAGCTCTCCATTTTCTTTCTCTCTTTTATTGAATAGGTTACGGTCCGGTTGAAATATTATCGATTATGTTTGTTAAAAACAACCTGAGGATTGATTATAAAAAACATTTGACATGTTTCTACGACCATTACGGATACTTTCGTCGAACCGAACGAGGCTTTGGTTTTCTGAACATAACGCGCACCCCAAATGGCGTATTGATGTATTCAATATAGACAAGAAAAATACAATGATTTGTGTGTTATTAGTTTAAGCAGACTGTGTTGGTCTATTGTGGTGACTTAGATGAAGATCAGATCAAATTTTATGACCAATTTATACAGAAATCCAGATAATTCCAAAGGGTTCACATATTTTTCTTGCCACTGTAACTATAGAGAACATACAAAAATTACATGTTAAAACAAATTGTAAGTTTACATACTCCCAGGAATGTCCTACATGATGGATCATTAGCTTATACACTAACTTTCACACATCTAGATGGCCGGGCGGGGTGGGTGTGGAGCCAGAGACAACAGGGGTTCAAACTGTAGAACTCAGTTCCTACATTTGAATATAAAAATGGATTTTATCAAACAAAACTATGCTACATTTTATCTCTGGGACCCTCAGGATGACAAATCAGAGCCAGATTACTGAATGTAAGAACATTATTTACCTTCAGAGGTGAATGTATCAAACCAGTGTCCGTGATACGAGTTATTTTGTTGTTGTGCACTCTCCTCAAACAATAGCATGGTATTTTTTCACTGTAAAAGCTACTGTAAATTGGACAGTGTTGTTAGATTAAGAAGAATTTAAGCTTTCTGCCCATATAAGACATCAAATCAAACTTTATTTCCCACATTCGCCGAATACAACAAGTGTAGACTTTACCGTGATAGGTGTAGTAGACCTTACAGTGAAATGCTTACTTACAAGCCCTTAACCAACAGTGCAGTTCAAGAAGAAGAAAATATTTACCAAGTAGACTAAAATAAAAAGTAATTTATGAATTGTTCAGCAGTCTTATGGCTTGGGGGTAGAAGCTGTTGAGGAGCCTTTTGGTCCTAGACTTGGCAATCAGGTACCGCTTGTTGTGAGGTAGCAGAGAAAACAGTCTGTAACTTAGGTGACTGCTTTCCTCTGACACCGCCTATTATAAAGGTCCTGGATGGCAGGAAGCTTGGCCCAAGTGATGTATTGGGCCGTTCGCACTAACCTCTGTAGTGCCTCACGGTCAGAGGCCAAGCAGTTGCCATACCAGGCAGTGATGCAACCGGTCAGGATGCTCTCGATGGTGCAGCTGTAGAACCTTTTGAGGATCTGAGGACCCATGCCAAATATTTTCAGTCTCCTGATGGGGAAAATGTTTTGTCGTGCCCTCTTCACGACTGTCTCGGTATGTTTGGACCAGGACAGTTTGATGGTGATGCAGACACCAAGGAACTTGAAACTCTCGACCCGCTCCACTACAGGCCCGTCGATGTTATTGGGGGCCTGTTCAACCCTCCTTTTCCTATAGTCCACGATCAGCTCCTTTGTTTTGCTCACAATGAGGGAGAGGTTGTTGTCTTGGCACCACACTGCCAGTTCTCTGACCTTCTCCCATCGTTGTTGGTGATCAGGTCTACCACTGCTGTGTCGTCAGCATACTTAATGATGGTGATGGAGTCATGTTTGGCCACACAGTCGTGGGTGAACAGGGAATACAGGAGGTGACTAAGTACACACCCCTGATGGACCCCAGTGTTAATAAGGGTCAGCATTGCAGAAGTATAGTTGCCTACTCTTACCAACTAAAGCTTCTTGTGGGCAAGTGGGACGGTAACGTCCCACCTGGCCAACATCCAGGTGAAATTGCAGAGCGCCAAATTCCAAAATACAGAAATACACATAATAAGCATTCATAAAATATACAAGTGTTATACATCGGCTTAAAGATTAACTTCTTGTTAATCCAGCCGCTGTGTCAGATTTCAAAAAGGCTTCACGGCATACCATGCGATTATCTGAGGACAGCGCTCCGTGTAAAAAAAGCATACAAATATTTACCAGCCAAGTAGAGAGTCAGTAAAGTCAGAAATAGCAATAAAATGTATCACTTACCTTTGATGATCTTCATATGGTTGCACTCACAAGACTCCCAGTTACACAGTAAATGTTTGTTTTGTTCGATAAAGTCACTCTTTATGTCCCAAAAACTCTGTTTTGTTGGCGCGTTTTGTTCAGTAATCCAATGGCTTCATGTCGGTCACAACAGGCAGACGAATACATACTAAAAGTACCGGTAAAATTTGTCGAAACACGTCAAACGATGTTTATAATTAATCCTCAGGTTGTTTATTGTCTTTATAATCAATACATTTTCAACCGGACAATACCGTTTTCAATAGAAAGGAAAAATAACAAACGGCGGGAGCGCGCCCAAATCTGGTCTGCATACTTCCAGTCCTCTAACCAAAATGGCTTTTTACTCGTCATTTTTCAAAATAAAAGCCTGAAACCATGTCAAAAGACTGTTGACATCTAGTGGAAGCCATAGGAACTACAATCTGAATCCTAACCCATTGGATTCTCTATAGGCATTGAGTTGAAAAACAGCCACATGATAATAATTCCACTTCCTGGATGGATTTTTCTCAGGTTTTTGCCTGTCATATCAGTTCTGTTATAATCACATACATTATTTTAACAGTTTTGGAAACTTTAGAGTGTTTTCTATCCAAATCTACCAATTATATGCATATCCTAGCTTCCCCCTACCCAAGAGAGGTTACCACCTGGGTGCGGCCCGTCAGGAATTCCAGGATCCAGTTGCGGTGTTTAGTCCTAGAGTCCTTAGCTTAGTGATGAGCTTTGTGGGACTATGGTATTGAACACTGTAGTCAATGAACAGAATTCTCCCATTGGTGTTTTTTGTCCACGTGGGAAAGGGCAGTGTGGAGTGCGATTGAGATTGCGTCATCTGTGGATCTGTTCGCGCGGTATGAGATATGGAGTGGGTCTAGGGTATCCGGGAGGATGCTGTTGATGTGACCCATGACCAGCCTTTCAAAGCACTTCATGGCTACCGACGTGAGTACCAAGGGGCGGTAATCATTTAGGCAGGTTACATTTGCTTCCTTGGACACAGGGACAATGGTGGTCTGCTTGAAATATGTAGGTATTACAGACTCAGTCAGGGAGAGGTTTAAAATGTCAGTGAAGACACCTGCCAGTTGGTCCGCGCATGCTTTGAGTACACATCCTGGTAGTCCGCCTGGCCCAGTGGCTTTTTGAATGTTGACCTGTTTAAAGGTTTTGTTCACATTGGCTACCGAGAGCATTATCACACAGTCATTCAGAACAGCTGGTGCTCTCGTGCATGCTTCAGTGTTGCTTGCCTCGAAGCGAGCATAAAAGGCATTTAGCTCGTCTGGTAGGCTCGCGTCACTGGGCAGCTCGCGTCTGGGTTTCCCTTTGCAGTCCGTAATCGTTTTCAAGTCCTACCACATCTGACGAGAGTCAGAGCAGGTGTAGTAGGATTCAATCAATCATAATAATAATCAATCATTTTGCTATTTATTTAACCATCTTACATATAAAACCTTATTTGTTCATCGAAAATTGTGAATAACTCACCACAGGTTATTGAGAAGGGTGTGCTTGAAAGGATGTACATAACTCTGCAATGTTAGGTTGTATTGGAGAGAGTCTCAGTCTTAAATCATTTTCCACAAACAGTCTGTGCCTGTATTTAGTTTTCATGCTAGTGAGGGCCAAGAATCCAATCTCACATAGGTAAGTGGTTGCAAAGGACGTCAGTGTCTTAACAGCGCGATTTGCCAAGGCAGAATACTCTGAGCACAGCCCAATCCAGAAATCTGGCAGTGTCTTCTGATTAAATTCCATTTTCACAGAACCGCTTTATGCAATTTCGATGAAGCTCTCTTGTTGCGATATCCAGCTATTTGTGTCATCCGTTTCGGGAAAGTACCTACTACCACTACTACTACTACTACCACGACTACTACTAGCACCACCACTACTACTACTACCACGACTACTACTAGTACCACCACTACTACTACTACCACTACTACTACTACTACCACGACTACTACTACTACCACGACTACTACTACCACCACCACCACTACCACAACCTCTACTACTACCACCACCGCTACTACCTACACTACCACTACACCCACTACCACTACTACCACTACTACCACTACTACTACTACCACTACTACCACCACTACCACCACTACTACTACCA
>NW_024059349.1:0-10000 GCF_016432855.1 Salvelinus namaycush | reverse complement strand
ACCACTACTAGTACCACCCCTACCCCTAATACCACCACCACTACTACTACCACCACTACTACTACCACTACTAGTACCACCCCTACCCCTAATACCACCACCACTACTACTACCACCACTACTACTACCACCACTACTACTACCACTACTAGTACCACCCCTACCCCTAATACCACCACCACTACTACTACCACCACTACTACTACCACTACTAGTACCACCCCTACCCCTAATACCACCACCACTACTACTACCACCACTACTACTACCACTACTAGTACCACCCCTACCCCTAATACCACCACCACTACTACTACCACCACTACTACTACCACTACTAGTACCACCCCTACCCCTAATACCACCACCACTACTACTACCACCACTACTACTACCACTACTAGTACCACCCCTACCCCTAATACCACCACCACTACTACTACCACCACTACTACTACCACTACTAGTACCACCCCTACCCCTAATACCACCACCACTACTACTACCACCACTACTACTACCACTACTAGTACCACCCCTACCCCTAATACCACCACCACTACTACTACCACCACTACTACTACCACTACTAGTACCACCCCTACCCCTAATACCACCACCACTACTACTACCACCACTACTACTACCACTACTAGTACCACCCCTACCCCTAATACCACCACCACTACTACTACCACCACTACTACTACCACTACTAGTACCACCCCTACCCCTAATACCACCACCACTACTACTACCACCACTACTACTACCACTACTAGTACCACCCCTACCCCTAATACCACCACCACTACTACTACCACCACTACTACTACCACTACTAGTACCACCCCTACCCCTAATACCACCACCACTACTACTACCACCACTACTACTACCACTACTAGTACCACCCCTACCCCTAATACCACCACCACTACTACTACCACCACTACTACTACCACTACTAGTACCACCCCTACCCCTAATACCACCACCACTACTACTACCACCACTACTACTACCACTACTAGTACCACCCCTACCCCTAATACCACCACCACTACTACTACCACCACTACTACTACCACTACTAGTACCACCCCTACCCCTAATACCACCACCACTACTACTACCACCACTACTACTACCACTACTAGTACCACCCCTACCCCTAATACCACCACCACTACTACTACCACCACTACTACTACCACTACTAGTACCACCCCTACCCCTAATACCACCACCACTACTACTACCACCACTACTACTACCACTACTAGTACCACCCCTACCCCTAATACCACCACCACTACTACTACCACCACTACTACTACCACTACTAGTACCACCCCTACCCCTAATACCACCACCACTACTACTACCACCACTACTACTACCACTACTAGTACCACCCCTACCCCTAATACCACCACCACTACTACTACCACCACTACTACTACCACTACTAGTACCACCCCTACCCCTAATACCACCACCACTACTACTACCACCACTACTACTACCACTACTAGTACCACCCCTACCCCTAATACCACCACCACTACTACTACCACCACTACTACTACCACTACTAGTACCACCCCTACCCCTAATACCACCACCACTACTACTACCACCACTACTACTACCACTACTAGTACCACCCCTACCCCTAATACCACCACCACTACTACTACCACCACTACTACTACCACTACTAGTACCACCCCTACCCCTAATACCACCACCACTACTACTACCACCACTACTACTACCACCACTACTACTACCACCACTACTACTACCACTACTAGTACCACCCCTACCCCTAATACCACCACCACTACTACTACCACCACTACTACTACCACTACTAGTACCACCCCTACCCCTAATACCACCACCACTACTACTACCACCACTACTACTACCACTACTAGTACCACCCCTACCCCTAATACCACCACCACTACTACTACCACCACTACTACTACCACTACTAGTACCACCCCTACCCCTAATACCACCACCACTACTACTACCACCACTACTACTACCACTACTAGTACCACCCCTACCCCTAATACCACCACCACTACTACTACCACCACTACTACTACCACTACTAGTACCACCCCTACCCCTAATACCACCACCACTACTACTACCACCACTACTACTACCACTACTAGTACCACCCCTACCCCTAATACCACCACCACTACTACTACCACCACTACTACTACCACTACTAGTACCACCCCTACCCCTAATACCACCACCACTACTACTACCACTACTAGTACCACCCCTACCCCTAATACCACCACCACTACTACTACCACCACTACTACTACCACTACTAGTACCACCCCTACCCCTAATACCACCACCACTACTACTACCACCACTACTACTACCACCACTACTACTACCACCACTACTACTACCACTACTAGTACCACCCCTACCCCTAATACCACCACCACTTCACTCTTTTCTACTACCACTACTACCACCACCAACACCTCCACCACCACTACTATCACCAGAAAACAACAACACAATAACAGAACCAGGCAGAAACTAACTGCTAGCTGGCAAACAGAATATTAAACAAACAAACAAGATTTGTTTTTAAGTATTCCCGATTCAGACATTAATTATGACAACGGAATGATGCTAGACATATACAAATGACTCCTTCTAGGCTCCTCTTAAAGCATTTAATTTTTTATTTATTTTATTTAACCTTTATTTAACCAGGTAGGCCAGTTGAGAACAAGTTCTCATTTACAACTGCGACCTGGCCAAGATAAAGCATAGCAGTGCGACAAAAAAAACAACACAGAGTTTACACATAAACAAACGTACAGTCAAATAACACAAAGGAAAATAAAAATAGAAAGATGATGAAACATATTAAATATGGGACTGAAGAATGGAGTGCAGAGGGTCCACACTGAACAAATACATGTTTAAGATCTATAGATCATTTCACAGGTGATTTCCTACCACCTGGTGAGGTCTTTGAATTCCACTTTGGAACCTTGGATCAAACTGAATGGGAGATTAATGCAGGCTTTCTCCACAATGTTTGGCAGTCAGAGAGAGCAGAGAGAGGCCTGCATCACTAACAGTAGCAGTAGCACCAACCTCTGCATCAGGAGGAACATTGTAGTTGTCCCAACCTCTGCATCAGGAGGACCATTGTAGTTGTCCCAACCTCTGCATCAGGAGGACCATTGTAGTTGTCCCAACCTCTGCATCAGGAGGACCATTGTAGTTGTCCCAACCTCTGCATCAGGAGGACCATTGTAGTTGTCCCAACCTCTGCATCAGGAGGACCATTGTAGTTGTCCCAACCTCTGCATCAGGAGGACCATTGTAGTTGTCCCAACCTCTGCATCAGGAGGACCATTGTAGTTGTCCCAACCTCTGCATCAGGAGGACCATTGTAGTTGTCCCAACCTCTGCATCAGGAGGACCATTGTAGTTGTCCCAACCTCTGCATCAGGAGGACCATTGTAGTTGTCCCAACCTCTGCATCAGGAGGACCATTGTAGTTGTCCCAACCTCTGCATCAGGAGGACCATTGTAGTTGTCCCAACCTCTGCATCAGGAGGACCATTGTAGTTGTCCCAACCTCTGCATCAGGAGGACCATTGTAGTTGTCCCAACCTCTGCATCAGGAGGACCATTGTAGTTGTCCCAACCTCTGCATCAGGAGGACCATTGTAGTTGTCCCAACCTCTGCATCAGGAGGACCATTGTAGTTGTCCCAACCTCTGCATCAGGAGGACCATTGTAGTTGTCCCAACCTCTGCATCAGGAGGACCATTGTAGTTGTCCCAACCTCTGCATCAGGAGGACCATTGTAGTTGTCCCAACCTCTGCATCAGGAGGACCATTGTAGTTGTCCCAACCTCTGCATCAGGAGGACCATTGTAGTTGTCCCAACCTCTGCATCAGGAGGACCATTGTAGTTGTCCCAACCTCTGCATCAGGAGGACCATTGTAGTTGTCCCAACCTCTGCATCAGGAGGACCATTGTAGTTGTCCCAACCTCAGCATCAGGAGGACCATTGTAGTTGTCCCAACCTCTGCATCAGGATCAGCTGTCATGTCTTTGGCATCATTAAAGGTGAAGACTGTAATTTTATCAAATCAATTCTCTGTAATATTATTATTATGTGATTAAAATACTAATGTAAATTTAATTAACTAGGATGTCGGTGCACCCAAAAATCTTCAGATCACAAAGTTATATTTTTCCAAATATAACTCTTCAGATATTTTAATATCTGATCAATTAGTCTTCTATTAGTGAATTATTCTTTACCTTACGTCAGTCTCATCTGAACGTCCTAAATTGTTGGTTATCTACATAAACCCTGCCTTCACTATAAATCATTCATTCAAACAAACAAACAGTAGAGATGGTTACTAACAGTGATAGAAAATATTCTCTAGTGGGCTAAACCGATATGACGGCTTGGTGAACAAAGGGAAGGGGGTGTGGACTGAGAAAGAGCGGGAAAGACAAAATGGATTCATTACACAGTCTATAATCACATACATTGATTTGCTAATCCTTCACACATGATCGGCCGCTCATTCGAGAATAATTGCAAATACATTTTTATGGTGTAAGTCATTGTTGTCTTCGCTGTTGGAATCCGGTCTGTCTGCTGGAGATTTCATCCGAGTCTCTCTCTCTCTTTCTGTTTCCCTGAAGATCAAAGTCTTTCGTAGAATGGATACTTCGGAGTACCATTCAGAAATGTTCTCATAGAATATATGTTTCGGCAGTTGTCGGTATTCTCGTCCTCGGTTTACGTCATTTCTAGCTGCAGACTAGTACTTCGTATCTAAGATTTGCTCTTATTCTGTAGGGATCGATAGTCTCAGAGTTTAACCATTTCCTGCCGTGTAGCCAATGCTCCACGTGGTATACAGGGGGTACAGGTTAGTAATGAGACTATATACATGGGGTACAGGTCCACGTGGTATGGTTACGAATTCAACAACCATTGCAACCTAAGCTTACACCGGGGTTTGCGTGGTCTTAACTATTCACAGCTCACGCTGTGGGTTTGCTTAGTCTTGGTACTCAAACCTCTGCCACCTCAGCTGACACCGAGGTATGAGTGGTCTGAAGAGGATTTCCTCAGGAGGGGGTTTTATTCGTAACGATAGAAAAGGCGGTTCCATGACGCCAGATCATGTCTGTGCTCATTGGGGCGCGGCCGCGGACTAGTTAAACTTTACAGGGAATACAATTATCTCAAAATTAAAGGTTAACATCACATTACATAATTTGTAATTAATGGGCTTTGATAAAAAACTTTTTTACATCAGAGGCCTGTTACAGATTCTGCTTTTCAAGAAGAGGCACAGGGGACCTGATCGTTGAGTCTTCTTCTTCTTCTTCTTCTTCTTCTTCTATCTTTTGTATGTAACAATAAAACATAGAAATATAAACACAACATGTAAAGTGTTGGTCCCATGTTTCATGACCTGAAGTAAAATATCCCAGAAATTTTCCATACGAACATAAAGCTTATTTCTCTCAAATGTTGTGCACACATTTGTTTAAATCTCTGTTAGTGAGCATTTCTCCTTTTCCAAGATAATCCATCTACCTGACAGGTGTGGCATATCAAGAATCTGATTAAGCAGCATGATCATTACACAGGTGCACCTTGTGCTTGGGACAATAAAATGCATAATTTCACAAATAAATTCATCTTTACTCATTCATTTTATACAATAATTAGATGCAAACCCAATAACTGAGAAATGTACACATTCAGAGATATATTTATGTGTGTTTCCTTTCCTCCAGGAGGTCACCCAGAAGAGTGACCTCCTGTCCCATAAGTGTCCACGGACATTCTCACAAGTGGACATAATAGTTTCATTTTCCCAGTTGGGGGATTTAGGAGTTTGGACACGTACAATTCTTTGTTCACTCTGTGGTCTCTCTCTCTGCATGAAAAGTGGAAGAAAGTCCGGGTGTAGGAGAGAGTGGGGGAAGCACACAATCTACACCCAGAAGAGCCACGTCCTGACACTGCACTGTAGCTGCTCTGAATCAGAAGCAGGATCTCTTCCTGTCCCTACGATGCCCCGTCCTGACACTGCACTGTAGCTGCTCTGAATCAGAAGCAGGATCTCTTCCTGTCCCTACGATGCCACGTCCTGACACTGCACTGTAGCTGCTCTGAATCAGAAGCAGGATCTCTTCCTGTCCCTACGATGCCACGTCCTGACACTGCACTGTAGCTGCTCTGAATCAGAAGCAGGATCTCTTCCTGTCCCTACGATGCCACGTCCTGACACTGCACTGTAGCTGCTCTGAATCAGAAGCAGGATCTCTTCCTGTCCCTACGATGCCCCGTCCTGACACTGCACTGTAGCTGCTCTGAATCAGAAGCAGGATCTCTTCCTGTCCCTACGATGCCACGTCCTGACACTGTAGCTGCTCTGAATCAGAAGCAGGATCTCTTCCTGTCCCTACGATGCCCCGTCCTGACACTGCACTGTAGCTGTTCTGAATCAGAAGCAGGATCTCTTCCTGTCCCTACGATGCCCCGTCCTGACACTGTAGCTGCTCTGAATCAGAAGCAGGATCTCTTCCTGTCCCTACGATGCCCCGTCCTGACACTGCACTGTAGCTGCTCTGAATCAGAAGCAGGATCTCTTCCTGTCCCTACGATGCCACGTCCTGACACTGTAGCTGCTCTGAATCAGAAGCAGGATCTCTTCCTGTCCCTACGATGCCCCGTCCTGACACTGCACTGTAGTTGCTCTGAATCAGAAGCAGGATCTCTTCCTGTCCCTACGATGCCCCGTCCTGACACTGTAGCTGCTCTGAATCAGAAGCAGGATCTCTTCCTGTCCCTACGATGCCCCATCCTGACACTGCACTGTAGCTGCTCTGAATCAGAAGCAGGATCTCTTCCTGTCCCTACGATGCCCCGTCCTGACACTGCACTGTAGCTGCTCTGAATCAGAAGCAGGATCTCTTCCTGTCCCTACGATGCCCCGTCCTGACACTGTAGCTGCTCTGAATCAGAAGCAGGATCTCTTCCTGTCCCTACGATGCCCCATCCTGACACTGCACTGTAGCTGCTCTGAATCAGAAGCAGGATCTCTTCCTGTCCCTACGATGCCACGTCCTGACACTGCACTGTAGCTGCTCTGAATCAGAAGCAGGATCTCTTCCTGTCCCTACGATGCCCCGTCCTGACACTGTACTGTAGCTGCTCTGAATCAGAAGCAGGATCTCTTCCTGTCCCTACGATGCCCCGTCCTGACACTGCACTGTAGCCGCTCTGAATCAGAAGCAGGATCTCTTCCTGTCCCTACGATGCCCCGTCCTGACACTGTAGCTGCTCTGAATCAGAAGCAGGATCTCTTCCTGTCCCTACGATGCCCCGTCCTGACACTGCAATGTAGCTGCTCTGAATCAGAAGCAGGATCTCTTCCTGTCCCTACGATGCCCCGTCCTGACACTGCACTGTAGCTGCTCTGAATCAGAAGCAGGATCTCTTCCTGTCCCTACGATGCCCCGTCCTGACACTGCACTGTAGCTGCTCTGAATCAGAAGCAGGATCTCTTCCTGTCCCTACGATGCCCCGTCCTGACACTGTAATGTAGCTGCTCTGAATCAGAAGCAGGATCTCTTCCTGTCCCTACGATGCCCCGTCCTGACACTGCACTGTAGCTGCTCTGAATCAGAAGCAGGATCTCTTCCTGTCCCTACGATGCCCCGTCCTGACACTGTAGCTGCTCTGAATCAGAAGCAGGATCTCTTCCTGTCCCTACGATGCCCCGTCCTGACACTGCAATGTAGCTGCTCTGAATCAGAAGCAGGATCTCTTCCTGTCCCTACGATGCCCCGTCCTGACACTGCACTGTAGTTGCTCTGAATCAGAAGCAGGATCTCTTCCTGTCCCTACGATGCCCCGTCCTGACACTGCACTGTAGCTGCTCTGAATCAGAAGCAGGATCTCTTCCTGTCCCTACGATGCCCCGTCCTGACACTGCACTGTAGCTGCTCTGAATCAGAAGCAGGATCTCTTCCTGTCCCTACGATGCCCCGTCCTGACACTGCACTGTAGCTGCTCTGAATCAGAAGCAGGATCTCTTCCTGTCCCTACGATGCCCCGTCCTGACACTGCACTGTAGTTGCTCTGAATCAGAAGCAGGATCTCTTCCTGTCCCTACGATGCCCCGTCCTGACACTGCACTGTAGCTGCTCTGAATCAGAAACAGGATCTCTTCCTGTCCCTACGATGCCACGTCCTGACACGGCACTGTAGCTGCTCTGAATCAGAAGCAGGATCTCTTCCTGTCCCTACGATGCCCCGTCCTGACACTGTAGCTGCTCTGAATCAGAAGCAGGATCTCTTCCTGTCCCTACGATGCCCCGTCCTGACACTGCACTGTAGCTGCTCTGAATCAGAAGCAGGATCTCTTCCTGTCCCTACGATGCCCCGTCCTGACACTGCACTGTAGCTGCTCTGAATCAGAAGCAGGATCTCTTCCTGTCCCTACGATGCCCCGTCCTGACACTGTAATGTAGCTGCTCTGAATCAGAAGCAGGATCTCTTCCTGTCCCTACGATGCCCCGTCCTGACACTGCACTGTAGCTGCTCTGAATCAGAAGCAGGATCTCTTCCTGTCCCTACGATGCCCCGTCCTGACACTGTAGCTGCTCTGAATCAGAAGCAGGATCTCTTCCTGTCCCTACGATGCCCCGTCCTGACACTGCAATGTAGCTGCTCTGAATCAGAAGCAGGATCTCTTCCTGTCCCTACGATGCCCCGTCCTGACACTGCACTGTAGTGCTCTGAATCAGAAGCAGGATCTCTTCCTGTCCCTACGATGCCCCGTCCTGACACTGCACTGTAGCTGCTCTGAATCAGAAGCAGGATCTCTTCCTGTCCCTACGATGCCCCGTCCTGACACTGCACTGTAGCTGCTCTGAATCAGAAGCAGGATCTCTTCCTGTCCCTACGATGCCACGTCCTGACACTGCACTGTAGCTGCTCTGAATCAGAAGCAGGATCTCTTCCTGTCCCTACGATGCCCCGTCCTGACACTGCACTGTAGTTGCTCTGAATCAGAAGCAGGATCTCTTCCTGTCCCTACGATGCCCCGTCCTGACACTGCACTGTAGCTGCTCTGAATCAGAAGCAGGATCTCTTCCTGTCCCTACGATGCCACGTCCTGACACTGCACTGTAGCTGCTCTGAATCAGAAGCAGGATCTCTTCCTGTCCCTACGATGCCACCGTCCTGACACTACGTAGCTGCTCTGAATCAGAAGCAGGATCTCTTCCTGTCCCTACGATGCCCCGTCCTGACACTGCACTGTAGCTGCTCTGAATCAGAAGCAGGATCTCTTCCTGTCCCTACGATGCCCCGTCCTGACACTGCACTGTAGCTGCTCTGAATCAGAAGCAGGATCTCTTCCTGTCCCTATGATGCCCCGTCCTGACACTGCACTGTAGCTGCTCTGAATCAGAAGCAGGATCTCTTCCTGTCCCTACGATGCCCCGTCCTGACACTGCACTGTAGCTGCTCTGAATCAGAAGCAGGATCTCTTCCTGTCCCTACGATGCCATGTCCTGACACTGCACTGTAGTTGCTCTGAATCAGAAGCAGGATCTCTTCCTGTCCCTACGATGCCCCGTCCTGACACTGCACTGTAGCTGCTCTGAATCAGAAGCAGGATCTCTTCCTGTCCCTACGATGCCCCGTCCTGACACTGTACTGTAGCTGCTCTGAATCAGAAGCAGGATCTCTTCCTGTCCCTAAGATGCCCCGTCCTGACACTGCACTGTAGCTGCTCTGAATCAGAAGCAGGATCTCTTCCTGTCCCTACGATGCCCCGTCCTGACACTGTAGCTGCTCTGAATCAGAAGCAGGATCTCTTCCTGTCCCTACGATGCCACGTCCTGACACTGTAGCTGCTCTGAATC
>NW_024059348.1:0-37121 GCF_016432855.1 Salvelinus namaycush | reverse complement strand
ACATGGAGATGAGTAATACTACTAACTACTGACATGGAGATGAGTAATAACCACTAACTACTGACATGGAGATGAGTAATAACTACTAACAGACTACTGACATGGAGATGAGTAATAACTACTAACATACTACTGACATGAAGATGAGTAATAACTACTAACTACTGACATGGTGATGAGTAATAACTACTAACTACTGACATGGAGATGAGTAATAACCACTAACTACTGACATGGAGATTAGTAATAACTACTAACAGACTACTGACATGGAGATGAGTAATAACTATTAACTACTGACATGGAGATGAGTAATAACTACTAACAGACTACTGACATGGAGATGAGTAATAACTACTAACTACTGACATGGAGATGAGTAATAACTACTAACAGACTACTGACATGGAGATGAGTAATAACTACTAACATACTACTGACATGAAGATGAGTAATAACTACTAACTACTGACATGGAGATGAGTAATAACCACTAACTACTGACATGGAGATTAGTAATAACTACTAACATACTACGACATGAGATGAGTAATAACTACTAACTACTGCATGGAGATGAGTAATAACTACTAACTACTGACATGGAGATGAAGTAATAACTACTACTACTGACTTACTGACATGGAGATGAGTAATAACTACTACAGACACTGACATGAATTATAACCACTACTACTGACATGGAGATGAGTAATAACTACTAACAGACTACTGACATGGAGATGAGTAATAACTACTAACAGACTACTGACATGGAGATGAGTAATAACTACTAACTACTGACATGGAGATGAGTAATAACTACTACACTACTGACATGGAGATGAGTATAAACTACTAAAGACTACTGACATGGATATGAGTAATAACTACTAACTACTACTGACATGGAAGATGAGTATATACTACTAACTACTGACAGTGGAGATGAGTAATAACTACTAACTACTGACATGGAGATGAGTAATAACTACTAACAACTACTGACATGGAGATGAGTAATAACTACTAACAGACTACTGACATGGATATGAGTAATAACTACTAACATACTACTGACATGAAGATGAGTAATAACTACTAACTACTGACATGGAGATGAGTAATAACTACTAACTACTGACATGGAGATGAGTAATAACTACTAACTACTGACATGGAGATGAGTAATAACCACTAACTACTGACATGGAGATGAGTAATAACTACTAACAGACTACTGACATGGATATGAGTAATAACTAAACAGACTACTGACATGGAGATGAGTAATAACTACTAACTACAGACATGGAGATGAGTAAAACTACTAACTACTGACATGGAGATGAGTAATAACTACTAACTACTGACATGGAGATGAGTAATAACTACTAACTACTGACATGGAGATGAGTAATAACTACTAACTACTGACATGGAGATGAGTAATAACTACTAACTACTGACATGGAGATGAGTAATAACTACTAACAGACTACTGACATGGAGATGAGTAATAACTACTAACTACTGACATGGAGATGAGTAATAACTACTAACTACTGACATGGAGATGAGTAATAACTACTAACTACTGACATGGAGATGAGTAATAACTACTAACTACTGACATGGAGATGAGTAATAACTACTAACTACTGACATGGAGATGAGTAATAACTACTAACTACTGACATGGAGATGAGTAATAACTATAACTACTGACATGGAGATGAGTAATAACTACTAACAGACTACTGACATGGAGATGAGTAATAACTACTAACTACAGACATGGAGATGAGTAATAACTACTAACTACTGACATGGAGATGAGTAATAACACTAACTACTGACATGGAGATGAGTAATAACTACTAACTACTGACATGGAGATGAGTAATAACTACTAACTACTGACATGGAGATGAGTATAACTACTAAACTACTGACATGGAGATGAGTAATAACTACTAACTACTGACATGGAGATGAGTAATAACTACTAACTACTGACATGGAGATGAGTAATAACCACTAACTACTGACATGGAGATGAGTAATACTACTAACAGACTACTGACATGGAGATGAGTAATAACTACTAACAGACTACTAACATGGAGATGAGTAATAACTACTAACTACTGACCTGGAGATGAGTAATAACTACTAACTACTGACATGGAGATGAGTAATAACTACTAACTACTGACATGGAGATGAGTAATAACTACTAACAGACTACTGACATGGAGATGAGTAATAACTACTAACTACTGACATGGAGATGAGTAATAACTACTAACTACTGACATGGAGATGAGTAATAACTACTAACTACTGACATGGAGATGAGAAATAACTACTAACAGACTACTGACATGGAGATGAGTAATAACTACTAACTACTGACATGGAGATGAGTAATAACTACTAACAGACTACTAACATGGAGATGAGTAATAACTACTAACTACTGACATGGAGATGAGTAATAACTACTAACTACTGACATGGAGATGAGTAATAACTACTAACTACTGACATGGAGATGAGTAATAACTACTAACTACTGACATGGAGATGAGAAATAACTACTAACAGACTACTGACATGGAGATGAGTAATAACTACTAACTACTGACATGGAGATGAGTAATAACTACTAACAGACTACTGACATGGAGATGAGTAATAACTACTAACTACTGACATGGAGATGAGTAATAACTACTAACTACTGACATGGAGATGAGTAATAACTACTAACTACTGACATGGAGATGAGTAATAACTACTAACAGACTACTGACATGGAGATGAGTAATAACTACTAGACTACTGACATGGAGATGAGTAATAACTACTAACAGACTACTGACATGGAGATGAGTAATAACTACTAAACTACTGACATGGAGATGAGTAATAACTACTAACAGACTACTGACATGGAGATGAGTAATAACTACTAACTACTGGACATGGAGATGAGTAATAACTACTAACAGACTACTGACATGGAGATGAGTAATAACTACTAACAGACTACTGACATGGAGATGAGTAATAACTACTAACTACTGACATGGAGATGAGTAATAACTACTAACAGACTACTGACATGGAGATGAGTAATAACTACTAACTACTGACATGGTGATGAGTAATAACTACTAACAGACTACTGACATGGAGATGAGTAATAACTACTAACTACTGACATGGAGATGAGTAATAACTACTAACAGACTACTGACATGGAGATGAGTAATAACTACTAACATACTACTGACATGAGATGAGTAATAACTACTAACAGACTACTGACATGGAGATGAGTAATAACTACTAACTACTGACATGGAGATGAGTAATAACTACTAACTACTGACATGGAGATGAGTAATAACTACTAACAGACTACTGACATGGAGATGAGTAATAACTACTAACTACTGACATGGAGATGAGTAATAACTACTAACTACTGACATGGAGATGAGTAATAACTACTAACAGACTACTGACATGGTGATGAGTAATAACTACTAACTACTGACATGGAGATGAGTAATAACTACTAACAGACTACTGACATGGATATGAGTAATAACTACTAACATACTACTGACATGAAGATGAGTAATAACTACTAACTACTGACATGGAGATGAGTAATAACTACTAACTACTGACATGGAGATGAGTAATAACTACTAACTACTGACATGGAGATGAGTAATAACCACTAACTACTGACATGGAGATGAGTAATAACTACTAACAGACTACTGACATGGAGATGAGTAATAACTACTAACATACTACTGACATGGATATGAGTAATAACTACTAACTACAGACATGGAGATGAGTAATAACTACTAACTACTGACATGGAGATGAGTAATAACCACTAACTACTGACATGGAGATGAGTAATAACTACTAACTACTGACATGGAGATGAGTAATAACCACTAACTACAGACATGGAGATGAGTAATAACTACTAACTACTGACATGGAGATGAGTAATAACCACTAACTACAGACATGGAGATGAGTAATAACTACTAACTACTGACATGGAGATGAGTAATAACCACTAACTACTGACATGGAGATGAGTAATAACTACTAACTACTGACATGGAGATGAGTAATAACTACTAACTACTGACATGGAGATGAGTAATAACTACTAACTACTGACATGGAGATGAGTAATAACTACTAACTACTGACATGGAGATGAGTAATAACTACTAACTACTGACATGGAGATGAGTAATAACCACTAACTACTGACATGGAGATGAGTAATAACTACTAACAGACTACTGACATGGAGATGAGTAATAACTACTAACAGACTACTAACATGGAGATGAGTAATAACTACTAACTACTGACCTGGAGATGAGTAATAACTACTAACTACTGACATGGAGATGAGTAATAACTACTAACTACTGACATGGAGATGAGTAATAACTACTAACAGACTACTGACATGGAGATGAGTAATAACTACTAACTACTGACATGGAGATGAGTAATAACTACTAACTACTGACATGGAGATGAGTAATAACTACTACTACTGACATGGAGATGAGAAATAACTACTAACAGACTACTGACATGGAGATGAGTAATAACTACTAACTACTGACATGGAGATGAGTAATAACTACTAACAGACTACTAACATGGAGATGAGTAATAACTACTAACTACTGACATGGAGATGAGTAATAACTACTAACTACTGACATGGAGATGAGTAATAACTACTAACTACTGACATGGAGATGAGTAATAACTACTAACTACTGACATGGAGATGAGAAATAACTACTAACAGACTACTGACATGGAGATGAGTAATAACTACTAACTACTGACATGGAGATGAGTAATAACTACTAACTACTGACATGGAGATGAGTAATAACTACTAACTACTGACATGGAGATGAGTAATAACTACTAACAGACTACTGACATGGAGATGAGTAATAACTACTAACAGACTACTGACATGGAGATGAGTAATAACTACTAACTACTGACATGGAGATGAGTAATAACTACTAACAGACTACTGACATGGAGATTAGTAATAACTACTAACAGACTACTGACATGGAGATGAGTAATAACTACTAACAGACTACTGACATGGAGATGAGTAATAACTACTAACAGACTACTGACATGGAGATGAGTAATAACTACTAACAGACTACTGACATGGAGATGAGTAATAACTACTAACTACTGACATGGAGATGAGTAATAACTACTAACATACTACTGACATGGAGATGAGTAATAACTACTAACTACTGACATGGTGATGAGTAATAACTACTAACATACTACTGACATGGAGATGAGTAATAACTACTAACAGACTACTGACATGGAGATGAGTAATAACTACTAACAGACTACTGACATGGAGATGAGTAATAACTACTAACAGACTACTGACATGGAGATGAGTAATAACTACTAACAGACTACTGACATGGAGATGAGTAATAACTACTAACAGACTACTGACATGGAGATGAGTAATAACCACTAACTACTGACATGGAGATGAGTAATAACTACTAACAGACTACTGACATGGAGATGAGTAATAACTACTAACTACTGACATGGAGATGAGTAATAACTACTAACTACTGACATGGTGATGAGTAATAACTACTAACTACTGACATGGAGATGAGTAATAACTACTAACTACTGACATGGTGATGAGTAATAACCACTAACAGACTACTGACATGGAGATGAGTAATAACTACTAACAGACTACTGACATGGTGATGAGTAATAACTACTAACTACTGACATGGAGATGAGTAATAACTACTAACTACTGACATGGAGATGAGTAATAACTACTAACTACTGACATGGAGATGAGTAATAACTACTAACTACTGACATGGAGATGAGTAATAACTACTAACAGACTACTGACATGGAGATGAGTAATAACCACTAACTACTGACATGGAGATGAGTAATAACTACTAACAGACTACTGACATGGAGATGAGTAATAACTACTAACTACTGACATGGAGATGAGTAATAACTACTAACAGACTACTGACATGGAGATGAGTAATAACCACTAACAGACTACTGACATGGAGATGAGTAATAACTACTAACTACTGACATGGAGATGAGTAATAACTACTAACAGACTACTGACATGGAGATGAGTAATAACTACTAACTACTGACATGGAGATGAGTAATAACTACTAACAGACTACTGACATGGAGATGAGTAATAACTACTAACTACTGACATGGAGATGAGTAATAACTACTAACAGACTACTGACATGGAGATGAGTAATAACTACTAACTACTGACATGGAGATGAGTAATAACTACTAACAGACTACTGACATGGAGATGAGTAATAACTACTAACATACTACTGACATGAAGATGAGTAATAACTACTAACTACTGACATGGAGATGAGTAATAACTACTAACTACTGACATGGAGATGAGTAATAACTACTAACTACTGACATGGAGATGAGTAATAACCACTAACTACTGACATGGAGATTAGTAATAACTACTAACAGACTACTGACATGGAGATGAGTAATAACTACTAACATACTACTGATATGGAGATGAGTAATAACTACTAACAGACTACTGACATGGAGATGAGTAATAACTACTAACTACAGACATGGAGATGAGTAATAACTACTAACTACTGACATGGAGATGAGTAATAACCACTAACTACTGACATGGAGATGAGTAATAACTACTAACTACTGACATGGAGATGAGTAATAACTACTAACTACTGACATGGAGATGAGTAATAACTACTAACTACTGACATGGAGATGAGTAATAACTACTAACTACTGACATGGAGATGAGTAATAACTACTAACAGACTACTGACATGGAGATGAGTAATAACTACTAACAGACTACTGACATGGAGATGAGTAATAACTACTAACTACTGACATGGAGATGAGTAATAACTACTAACATGGAGATGAGTAATAACTACTAACAGACTAATGACATGGAGATGAGTAATAACTACTAACTACTGACATGGAGATGAGTAATAACTACTAACTACTGACATGGAGATGAGTAATAACCACTAACTACTGACATGGAGATGAGTAATAACTACTAACTACTGACATGGAGATGAGTAATAACTACTAACTACTGACATGGAGATGAGTAATAACCACTAACTACTGACATGGAGATTAGTAATAACTACTAACAGACTACTGACATGGAGATGAGTAATAACTACTAACAGACTACTAACATGGAGATGAGTAATAACTACTAACTACTGACCTGGAGATGAGTAATAACTACTAACTACTGACATGGAGATGAGTAATAACTACTAACTACTGACATGGAGATGAGTAATAACTACTAACAGACTACTGACATGGAGATGAGTAATAACTACTAACTACTGACATGGAGATGAGTAATAACTACTAACTACTGACATGGAGATGAGTAATAACTACTAACTACTGACATGGAGATGAGAAATAACTACTAACAGACTACTGACATGGGGATGAGTAATAACTACTAACTACTGACATGGAGATGAGTAATAACTACTAACTACTGACATGGAGATGAGTAATAACTACTAACAGACTACTGACATGGGGATGAGTAATAAATACTAACTACTGACATGGAGATGAGTAATAACTACTAACTACTGACATGGAGATGAGTAATAACTACTAACAGACTACTGACATGGAGATGAGTAATAACTACTAACATACTACTGACATGGGGATGAGTAATAACTACTAACTACTGACATGGAGATGAGTAATAACTACTAACTACTGACATGGAGATGAGTAATAACTACTAACAGACTACTGACATGGAGATGAGTAATAACTACTAACATACTACTGACATGGAGATGAGTAATAACTACTAACAGACTACTGACATGGAGATGAGTAATAACTACTAACATACTACTGACATGGAGATGAGTAATAACTACTAACAGACTACTGACATGGAGATGAGTAATAACTACTAACTACTGACATGGAGATGAGTAATAACTACTAACAGACTACTGACATGGAGATAAGTAATACCTACTAACTACTGACATGGAGATGAGTAATAACTACTAACTACTGACATGGAGATGAGTAATAACTACTAACTACTGACATGGAGATGAGTAATAACTACTAACAGACTACTAACATGGAGATGAGTAATAACTACTAACTACTGACATGGAGATGAGTAATAACTACTAACTACTGACATGGAGATGAGTAATAACTACTAACTACTGACATGGAGATGAGTAATAACTACTGACATGGAGATTAGTAATAACTACTAACAGACTACTGACATGGAGATGAGTAATAACTACTAACTACTGACATGGAGATGAGTAATAACTACTAACTACTGACATGGAGATGAGTAATAACTACTAACAGACTACTGACATGGAGATGAGTAATAACTACTAACAGACTACTGACATGGAGATGAGTAATAACTACTAACTACTGACATGGAGATGAGTAATAACTAATAACAGACTACTGACATGGAGATGAGTAATAACTACTAACTACTGACATGGAGATGAGTAATAACTACTAACAGACTACTGACATGGAGATGAGTAATAACTACTAACTACTGACATGAAGATGAGTAATAACTACTAACTACTGACATGGAGATGAGTAATAACTACTAACTACTGACATGGAGATGAGTAATAACTACTAACTACTGACATGGAGATGAGTAATAACTACTAACTACTGACATGGAGATGAGTAATAACTACTAACAGACTACTGACATGGAGATGAGTAATAACTACTAACAGACTACTGACATGGAGATGAGTAATAACTACTAACTACTGACATGGAGATGAGTAATAACTACTAACTACTGACATGGAGATGAGTAATAACTACAAACTACTGACATGGAGATGAGTAATAACTACTAACTACTGACATGGAGATGAGTAATAACTACTAACTACTGACATGGAGATGAGTAATAACTACTAACTACTGACATGGAGATGAGTAATAAATACTAACAGACGACTGACATGGAGATGAGTAATAACTACTAACTACTGACATGGAGATGAGTAATAACTACTAACTACTGACATGGAGATGAGTAATAACTACTAACAGACTACTGACATGGAGATGAGTAATAACTACTAACTACTGACATGGAGATGAGTAATAACTACTAACAGACTACTGACATGGAGATGAGTAATAACTACTAACATACTACTGACATGGAGATGAGTAATAACTACTAACAGACTACTGACATGGAGATGAGTAATAACTACTAACATACTACTGACATGGAGATGAGTAATAACTACTAACAGACTACTGACATGGAGATGAGTAATAACTACTAACTACTGACATGGAGATGAGTAATAACTACTAACAGACTACTGACATGGAGATGAGTAATACCTACTAACTACTGACATGGAGATGAGTAATAACTACTAACTACTGACATGGAGATGAGTAATAACTACTAACTACTGACATGGAGATGAGTAATAACTACTAACAGACTACTAACATGGAGATGAGTAATAACTACTAACTACTGACATGGAGATGAGTAATAACTACTAACTACTGACATGGAGATGAGTAATAACTACTAACTACTGACATGGAGATGAGTAATAACTACTGACATGGAGATTAGTAATAACTACTAACAGACTACTGACATGGAGATGAGTAATAACTACTAACTACTGACATGGAGATGAGTAATAACTACTAACTACTGACATGGAGATGAGTAATAACTACTAACAGACTACTGACATGGAGATGAGTAATAACTACTAACAGACTACTGACATGGAGATGAGTAATAACTACTAACTACTGACATGGAGATGAGTAATAACTAATAACAGACTACTGACATGGAGATGAGTAATAACTACTAACTACTGACATGGAGATGAGTAATAACTACTAACAGACTACTGACATGGAGATGAGTAATAACTACTAACTACTGACATGAAGATGAGTAATAACTACTAACTACTGACATGGAGATGAGTAATAACTACTAACTACTGACATGGAGATGAGTAATAACTACTAACTACTGACATGGAGATGAGTAATAACTACTAACTACTGACATGGAGATGAGTAATAACTACTAACAGACTACTGACATGGAGATGAGTAATAACTACTAACAGACTACTGACATGGAGATGAGTAATAACTACTAACTACTGACATGGAGATGAGTAATAACTACTAACTACTGACATGGAGATGAGTAATAACTACAAACTACTGACATGGAGATGAGTAATAACTACTAACTACTGACATGGAGATGAGTAATAACTACTAACTACTGACATGGAGATGAGTAATAACTACTAACTACTGACATGGAGATGAGTAATAAATACTAACAGACGACTGACATGGAGATGAGTAATAACCACTAACTACTGACATGGAGATGAGTAATAACTACTAACTACTGACATGGAGATGAGTAATAACTACTAACAGACTACTGACATGGAGATGAGTAATAACTACTAACTACTGACATGGAGATGAGTAATAACTACTAACTACTGACATGGAGATGAGTAATAACTACTCTGTTGTTGAAAGCAATTACATGGACAAGATCCCTCCCAATTGAGGTAACAACCTGGCGGACAAAATGGCGGACGGAAGACAGGGTGGTGCGGCAGGTGCCGCTTCGCATTCGAATGCTGTAATTTTATCTAAACCATCAGGTGTACGCCGACCCCAGCTAAGTAACTCATGCAAAGAGTTAAAGCGCAATTATGTGTTTTATCTCCAGTACTCTGCCATGATTGTCAGTTATGTAGCTGCTCTACTGATAATCTCAGTGCGTCCTTGCTGGGATGACACAATCAGTCTACTACCGGAGAATATTAACACCAAACACATTGGTTCACCGTTCCACGGGAGCGGACAGTACACAGCATACCATAATGTTCTGAATAATGGCCAAGTCTACCTCGCTCCTTATTCTACTGAACCGCTTAGGCGCAACAAACACAAGTCCAACATTTATCGGAAACTGTTAAACTACCTGTTCACTACCCTCCTGCTCTCCAGGGATGTGCAACTCAATCCTGGGCCCAACATCACCGAGCCAGCGATACGCACCGGAGTGGAAAGCGGTGGATGGCCTCGTCCACTGATCGTCGCCGCTGTGGAAGTGGGTGAGTGCTATGGTCCTATGGTTTCTCTCGACTCACCCGGCTCCAGGATAGATTTTGACTCTTCAAACATACCAAAGTCGCTATATGCGATCCCTGACTCTGCTTCTGGTACGCAAGCTGTTTTAATTAGTTCCCCGCATCCAGTGCAGGCGGGAGGGATTGTTAATTGCGCTACCGAACTGCCCCTAATCAAAACGAAACAAAACGGCCTAAACCCAGCCGTCAGAAAACACAGAAAATTTAACTTTTTTCAATGTGTCAATCACTCTCGAGTCATCTGGGACCCACGAGCTAAGCCCAAGGGACTACTAGGGGGGCACTTGAACATTCGTAGTGTCATTCCAAAAAGTGATCAAATTCAACATCTACTCACAGACTCCAACCTTGACTTTCTCTGCCTCTCGGAGACATGGCTCCATGGAAACTCTCCATCTGCTGCTTTGATTGTGCCTGGCTACAATGTTTTCAGGAGAGACAGGACTGAAGGAAGAGGAGGGGGTGTGATGATTTACATTAAAGAACATATCCGATGTAAACAAATTGAGTGGTCATGTGATAATGAACTAGAATGTATTGGCCTGAACATTACACTGTCTCCCCAAATGTCTTTTACCCTCATTGGAATGTATAGGCCACCTTCCACCAAAAGTGTGTTTTTTGATCAGTTTAAAAACATGCTTAGGGAATGTGATTTTGGGAAAGAGGTCATCTTAATGGGAGATTTTAACATTAATTATGAAGACAAGTGTTGTAGGAAAACCCTCAAACGGATCATTAATACCTTTGACCTTACACAGCTAGTTAAAGGGCCAACCAGGGTGACTTGTTGCTCTAAAACACAGATTGATTTGGTGTTCAGTAATAAACCAGAGAGAGTGACTAAATCATTCAATATGGTTACTGGGCTATCTGATCATAATCTGACACTTATAGCCAGAAAGCTGTCTAAGAGCAGGTTTAACCTCTCTACTGTTAGAAAGCCTGATCAACTAAGAATACCTAAGAGTGAATTAAGCTATTTTGAAAATGCAATTAAGGGAATTAACTGGAATGATCTCTTGTCCTATGCAGACGTGGAAGCTGATAGTCAAGTTTTTCTATCCACAATCCAGACTACATTAAATGGTTTCCTAAAGAAAATCAAATCCAAACCTGGCCAAAAGAGCACTCTTCCTTGGCTAAATGGAGAAATCTGGAAATTGATGAAAGAACGAGATTATTATCTAAAAATAGCCCTAAGATCCAAATTAGAGCATGACAGACGTAGGTTTACCATGTTGAGAAATAAGGTGATGAAAGAAATCAGACAGGCCAAGGCAAACTTTTTTATTAACATAATTGGTGAAGCAAAGGGAAATTCTAAACTGATCTGGGAGAATCTAAAAAAGTTAACAGGGAAAGACCATAGTAACACTGCAAAAAGACTAGAAATCATGGTGAATAACAATCTAACACAGGATGCAGTTGAAATAGCAATAGCCTTCAATTCCTACTTTATTGACTCTGTCAGGGTACTGACACAGAACCCCTCCACTGGTTTCTTGGGCTCAGTGCTAGTAAATGATGCTCAACCTGTCTTCATCATAAGGGAGGTTTCTGAGTCAAAGGTGGACAAGGTGATTAGCTCACTAAAGAACTCTAAAGCCAAAGATGTGTTTGGGATGGACTCTACCTTTCTTAAAAACTACAAAGAGTCACTCATTGGCCCCATTACTAAGGTCACCAACACATCTATTGGTCTCGGGGTGTTTCCAAGGGTATGGAAGTCGGCCATAATAACAGCCATCTTTAAATCAGGCGACCCTGCTGACGTGAGTAACTACAGGCCCATTAGTATATTACCTGTGGTGTCAAAGGTTGTTGAAAAGTGTGTAGCAGAACAACTGATTGCCCACCTCAACAACAGCCCCTTCACATTACATTCCATGCAGTTTGGCTTCAGAGCGAAACACTCCACAGAAACGGCCAACTGCTTTCTTCTGGAAAATGTGAAGTCCAAGATGGACAAAGGGGGCGTTGTTGGGGCTGTGTTTCTGGACCTAAGGAAGGCTTTTGATACTGTTAACCATGAGATTCTCATCACAAAATTGTCCAAGTTTAACTTTTCCCCTGATGCCTTGAGATGGATGAAATCATACCTTGAAGGCAGAACTCAGTGTGTCAGAGTGAGCAATGAGCTGTCGCCCACTCTTAGCTATGATGTGGGCGTGCCCCAAGGGTCAATACTGGGGCCCCTCCTGTTCAGCCTGTACATTAATGATCTGCCTTCTGTCTGTACTGGGTCTGAAGTTCAAATGTATGCAGATGATACAGTGATATATGTGCATGCAAAGAGCAAACAACAAGCTGCACAAGAACTCACTACTGTAATGGTCCAGGTTACAAAGTGGCTCAGTGACTCGTGTTTGCATCTCAATGTGAAAAAAACTGTTTGCATGTTCTTCACAAAGAGGGCAACAGATGCTACTGAGCCAGATGTCTATGTGTCAGGGGAGAAGCTCCAGGTGGTATCTGATTTTAAGTACCTTGGCATCATACTTGATTCCAACCTCTCTTTTAAAAAGCACGTGAAAAAGGTAATTCAAATAACCAAATTCAACCTAGCTAATTTCCGATATATTCGAAATTGTTTGACTACAGAGGTAGCAAAACTGTACTTCAAATCTATGATACTCCCCCACTTAACATACTGCTTGACTAGTTGGGCCCAAGCTTGCTGTACAACAGTAAGACCTATTCAGTCTGTCTACAAACAGGCTCTCAAAGTGCTTGATAGGAAGCCCAATAGCCATCATCACTGTCACATCCTCAGAAAGCATGAGCTCCTGAGTTGGGAAAATCTTGTGCAATACACTGATGCATGTCTTGTATTCAAGATCCTAAATGGCTTGGCTCCCCCTCCACTCAGTATTTTTGTTAAACAGAAAACCCAAACATATGGCAGCAGATCCACAAGGTCTGCCATGAGAGGTGACTGTGTAGTTCCCCTAAGGAAAAGCACCTTTAGTAAATCCGCTTTTTCTGTGAGAGCTTCCCATGTCTGGAATACACTGCCATCAGACACACATAACTGCACCACATATCACACTTTCACAAAATGCTTGAAGACATGGCTTAAGGTCAATCAGATTTGTGAACATGGTCCCTAGCTGTGTGTTGCCGCTTTCCATGTCTGTTGTCTAACTTGTGAGGTGTGGAAACACTTTGTTGCTTTTATGAATTTTGTCTTGCTGCTTTTTGTTCTATGTTGCTCTGTCTGTATGCTACGTCTTGCTTGTCCTATGTTGCTATGTCTGTATGCTATGTCTTGTTCTATGTTGCTATTGTCCATATTGTAATTGTTTTTAATAACCTGCCCAGGGACTGCGGTTGAAAATTAGCCGGCTGGCTAAAACCGGCACTTTTACTGAAACGTTGATTAATGTGCACTGTCCCTGTAAAAATAAAATAAACTCAAACTCAAACAGACTACTGACATGGAGATGAGTAATAACTACTAACTACTGACATGGAGATGAGTAATAACTACTAACAGACTACTGACATGGAGATGAGTAATAACTACTAACAGACTACTGACATGGAGATGAGTAATAACCACTAACTACTGACATGGAGATGAGTAATAACTACTAACAGACTACTGACATGGAGATGAGTAATAACTACTAACTACTGACATGGAGATGAGTAATAACTACTAACTACTGACATGGAGATGAGTAATAACTACTAACTACTGACATGGAGATGAGTAATAACTACTAACAGACTACTGACATGGAGATGAGTAATAACTACTAACAGACTACTGACATGGAGATGAGTAATAACTACTAACTACTGACATGGAGATGAGTAATAACTACTAACTACTGACATGGAGATGAGTAATAACTACTAACTACTGACATGGAGATGAGTAATAACTACTAACAGACTACTGACATGGAGATGAGTAATAACTACTAACAGACTACTGACATGGAGATGAGTAATAACTACTAACTACTGACATGGAGATGAGTAATAACTACTAACTACTGACATGGAGATGAGTAATAACTACTAACTACTGACATGGAGATGAGTAATAACTACTAACATACTACTGACATGGAGATGAGTAATAACTACTAACAGACTACTGACATGGAGATGAGTAATAACTACTAACTACTGACATGGAGATGAGTAATAACTACTAACTACTGACATGGAGATGAGTAATAACTACTAACTACTGACATGGAGATGAGTAATAACTACTAACAGACTACTGACATGGAGATGAGTAATAACTACTAACTACTGACATGGAGATGAGTAATAACTACTAACTACTGACATGGAGATGAGTAATAACTACTAACTACTGACATGGAGATGAGTAATAACTACTAACTACTGACATGGAGATGAGTAATAACTACTAACAGACTACTGACATGGAGATGAGTAATAACTACTAACTACTGACATGGAGATTAGTAATAACTACTAACAGACTACTGACATGGAGATGAGTAATAACTACTAACATACTACTGACATGGAGATGAGTAATAACTACTAACTACTGACATGGAGATGAGTAATAACTACTAACAGACTACTGACATGGAGATGAGTAATAACTACTAACTACTGACATGGAGATGAGTAATAACCACTAACAGACTACTGACATGGAGATGAGTAATAACTACTAACTACTGACATGGAGATGAGTAATAACTACTAACAGACTACTGACATGGAGATGAGTAATAACTACTAACTACTGACATGGAGATGAGTAATAACTACTAACAGACTACTGACATGGAGATGAGTAATAACTACTAACTACTGACATGGAGATGAGTAATAACTACTAACTACTGACATGGAGATGAGTAATAACTACTAACTACTGACATGGAGATGAGTAATAACCACTAACTACTGACATGGAGATTAGTAATAACTACTAACTACTGACATGGAGATGAGTAATAACTACTAACAGACTACTGACATGGAGATGAGTAATAACTACTAACAGACTACTGACATGGAGATGAGTAATAACTACTAACTACTGACATGGAGATGAGTAATAACTACTAACAGACTACTGACATGGAGATGAGTAATAACTACTAACTACTGACATGGAGATGAGTAATAACTACTAACAGACTACTGACATGGAGATGAGTAATAACTACTAACTACTGACATGGAGATGAGTAATAACTACTAACTACTGACATGGAGATGAGTAATAACTACTAACTACTGACATGGAGATGAGTAATAACTACTAACTACTGACATGGATATGAGTAATAACCACTAACAGACTACTGACAAGGAGATGAGTAATAACTACTAACTACTGACATGGAGATTAGTAATAACTACTAACTACTGACATGGAGATGAGTAATAACTACTAACATACTACTGACATGGAGATGAGTAATAACTACTAACTACTGACATGGAGATGAGTAATAACTACTAACTAACATCGGGTTCTTAGTCACCTCCCTGACCGAGGTCCTTCTTCCCCGATTGCTCAGTTTTGCCGGAAGGCCAGCTCTAGGAAGAGTCTTGGTGGTTTCCAACTTCTTCCATTTAAGAATGATGTAGGCCACTGTGTTCTTGAGTAACTTCAAAGCTGCAGAAATGTTTTGGTACCGTCCCCCAGATCTGTGCCTATACAAAATCTTATTTCTGAGCTTTACGGACAATTCCTTCGACCTCATGGCTTGGTTTTTGCTCTGACATACACTGTCAACTGTGGGACCTTATATAGACAGGTGTGTGACTTTCCAAATCATGTCTAATCAATTGAATTTACCACAGGTGGACTCCAATCAAGTTGTAGAAACATCAAGGATGATCAATGGAAACAGGATGCACCTGAGCTGAATTTCGAATCTCATAGCAAAGGGTCTGACTACTGATGTAAATAAGGTATTTCTGTTTTTTATTTGAATTAAATTAGCAAACATTTCTAAAAACCTGTTTTTGCTTTGTCATTATGGGGTGTTGTGTGTAGATTGATGAGGAAAACGTTTTATATAATCCATTTTAGAAAAAGTATGTAACTTTAAAAAAATGGGAAAAGTCAAGGGGTCAATACTTTCCTAAGGACACAGACTCTCCTTCCCATGTAGTTTACGTGTGGAAAGATGGACGTCAAGTTAGCAGAGAGTAATGGAGGACCTCTCATCCATGACAAACATCAGGACAAAGCCTCTTCCAGCTGTCAGAATGAGGAGTATCTGGAGCAGAATGTGCTGTAAACCACCATATATAGAGAAGCCTAACCCCTCAGCTATAGACCAGAGCTATAGACCAGAGCTATAGACCAGAGCTATAGACCAGAGCTATAGACCAGAGCTATAGACCAGGGCTATAGACCAGAGCTATAGACCAGAGCTATAGACGAGAGCTATAGACCAGAGCTATAGACCAGAGCTATAGACCAGAGCTATAGACCAGAGCTATAGACCAGAGCTATAGACCATATAGACCAGAGGTATAGACCATATAGACCATATAGACCAGAGGTATAGACCAGAGGTATAGACCATATAGACCAGAGGTATAGACCATATAGACCATATAGACCAGAGGTATAGACCATATAGACCAGAGGTATAGACCATATAGACCAGAGCTATAGACCAGAGCTATAGACCAGAGCTATAGACCAGGGCTATAGACCAGAGCTATAGACCAGAGCTATAGACCAGAGCTATAGACCAGAGCTATAGAGCAGACAGCAGAGTTACAACCATCTAAAACCACTGACCACCACATGATTAGGTCACCAATCATCTCTAAAGCGTTGAGAGTGTCGAGGGGGCAGTGTGTGTGTGTGTGTGTTTGCGTTAAAGGCTGACGAGAATTTACCAGTCCATCACAGTTGTTAATGGCGACGGAGGCTCCCTTTACGTCAGTGATGTCACCGATAAAGGTGCAGTCTGTTTTCAGCAGTCTCCTCCTGAGAATCCTCTCTGTTCCACCGCTGGTCGACTCACTCCCATTCTCTCCACCAACACGGATAGTACCACCGCTGGTATTACTAGTGATAGTACTGCTGCTGCTGGCGTTGCCTGGTTCAAGGACCTGGTCGTGCCACTCCACCATGGCCCCAGGAGACACCAGGCGGTCGTTGGGACGGAGCCTCAGGTGGAACTCCCTGCCGAATACCGTGATGTTGAAGAACAGCCTATCACTGGCCTGCTCTGAGCCCTCTGTCCCCACCTCCCTCTTCACCCGCTGCTTGTGATTGGCAGAAAGCAGGTGGGACAGGAAGTGACCATGGGAGTCGGTGCTGATGGGGGTGATGAGGCCATACTCTCTCAGGCGGCTACGCAGCTGGTCTGGAATAAACAACAACAATATTAATAATCAATATACACTGAGTATACCAAACATTAGGAACACCTTTCGCCCTCAGAACAGCCTCAATCCATTGGGGCATGGACTCTACAAGGTGTCGAAAGTGTTCCACAGGGATGCTGGCCCATGTTGACTCCAATGCTTCCCAAAATTGTGTCAAGTTGGCTGGATGTCCTTTGTATGGTGGACCATTCTTGATACATACGGGAAACTGTAGAGCGTGAAATACCCGGCAGAGTTGCACTTCTTGACACAAACTAGTGCGCCTGGCAACTACTACCATACCTCGTTCAAAGGCACTTAAATATTTTGACTTGCCCATTCATCCTCTGAATGGCACAAAAATCCATGTCTCAAATGTCTCAAACAATCAGTCTCTTCCCCTTCATCTACACCAGGTATTCCCAAACTGGGGCAATGCTGTCAGGGGTAACCCAAATAAAAATGTGATTCACATTTTCAAACAGTCCATTTAAATTTTCCAACGGGGCTATACATTTGGGTGAGTTTTTTGTCTCACCTGAGTAGCCTCGTTTCACTGCCAAAAATAAAAATTAAACCATCTAGTGTTCAGCGAAATAACAACACAATGTCAAATACAGGTAGCCTAGTCAAATAATTGACATCCAATCACATTACGTCCCTCGCGGGAATTCCACTAACGGTCTATTTGTAGCCAAACTTAGCTGCTGCTCATGTTGGTATCTGTACTGACGGCGCAAAAGCCATGACAGGGAGACATAGTGGAGTGGTAACGCGCGTGCAAGCAGTTGCTCCCGACGCCACTTGGGTACACTGCAGCATCCACCGAGAGGCTCTTGCTGCCAAGGGAATGCCTGACAGCTTGAAAGACGTTTTGGACACTACAGTGAAAATGGTTAACTTTGTTAAAGCAAGGCCCCTGAACTCTCGTGTATTTTATGCATTATGCAACGATATGGGCAGCGACCATGTAACGCTTTTACAACATACAGAAGTGCGCTGGTTATCAAGGGGTAAAGTATTGACACGTCTTTTTGAATTGAGAGACGAGCTTAAAGTTTTCTTTACGGACCATGATTTTCACGTGTCTGACCGCTTGCATGTTGACGAGTTTCTCACACGACTGGCCTATCTGGGGGATGTTTTTTCTCGCCTGAATGATCTGAATCTAGGATTACAGGGACTCTCTGCAACTATATTCAATGTGGGGGACAAAATTGAGGCTATGATTAAGAAGTTGGAGCTCTTCTCTGTCTGCATTAACAAGGACAACACACAGGTCTTTCCATCATTGTATGATTTTTTTGTGTGCAAATGAACTCAAGCTTACGGACACAAACAACTGGATTCGTTATCCCTTTCATGCCCTGCCTCCAGTCCACTCATTGAAATTGCAACAAGCGGTTCTGTGAAAATGTAATTTAATCAGAAGCCACTACCAGATTTTTGGATAGGGCTGCAATCAGAGTATCCTGCCTTGGCAAATCGCACCGTTAAGACACAGATGCCCTTTGCAACCACATACCTATGTGAGAGTGGATTCCCTCACTAGCATGAAAACTAAATACAGGCACAGACTGTGTGTGGAAAATTATTTTAGACTGAGACTCTCTCCAATACAACCCAACATTGCAGAGTTATGTGCATCCTTTCAAGCACACCCTTCTCATTAACCTGTGGTGAGTTATTCACAATTTGATGAACAAATACGGTTTATATGTAATATGGTTAAATAAAGAGCAAAATTATTGATTATTATTATTTGTGCCCTGGTCCTATAAGAGCACTTTGTCACTTCCCACGATCCGGGTTGTGACAAAAACTCACACTCATTCTTATGTTTAATAAATGTATCGTATAGTGTGTGTGGCAGGCTTACAATGATGGCAAAAAAAAAACATTTGAGAGTACGCTGACCCTGCTGCTAGAGGGGGTACAGCTGGAGGTTGAATGTTTGACGGGGTACGGGACTATAAAACGTTTGTGAACCACTGATCTACTCTGATTGAAGTGGATTTAACAAATGACATCAATAAGGGATCATAGCTTTCATCTGGATTCACCTTGTCAGTCTATGTCATGGCAATACTGCCTCCGGCGGCTACACATCTGGTCTGGAATAAACAACAACAATATATTAATCAATACCATCAATGCTTTTCTGAACATATGAAGTCAACTAAACTCTTAGTCCTCTCCTGCACTCCCTGTTCCCCCACGAGTGCATGACTCCAACACCATCATTAAGTTTGCCAACGACACAATGGTGATAGGCCTGATCACAGACGAGGATGAGACAGCCTATAGGGAGGAGGTCAGAGACCTGGCAGTGTGGTTCCAGGACAACAACCGCTCCCTCAATGTCATCAAGACAAAGGAGCTGATCGTGGACTACAGGAAACGGAGGGACTACAGGAAACGGAGGGCCGAGCACGCCCCCATTCACATCGACGGGGAGCGAGTCGAGAGCTTCACGTTCCTCAATGTCCACATCACTAAGAAATGAACATGGTCCACACACACACACCAACACAGTCATGAAGAAGGCAAATCCTCTTCCCCCTCAGGATGCAGAAAATTGGACCCTTTTTGCACAAACTCTTTTGACTCACATACACTGCTGCTACTGTTTATTATCTATCCTGTTGCCCAGTCACTTTATCCCTATCTATATGGACATATCTACCCCAACTACCTCGTACCCCTCTACATGGACTGGGTACCCCGTGTATAGAGCCAAGTTATCCTTACTCATTGTGGGTTTATTCCTCCTGTCACTATGTTTCTATGTTTCTCTCTGCGTTGCTGGGAAGGGCCAGTAAGTAATCATTTCACTGTGAGTCTACACCTGTTGTTCACAAAGCATGTGACAAATAAAATGTGATTTGATGACAGGCAATGTAAAGCCATAACAAGTGAGTTTGTTCAATAACAATTTATATCAATAACATCAAAGGCTGCACTGAAATCTAACAATACGGCTCCAGCTATCATCTAACAATACGGCTCCGGCTATCATCTAACAATACGGCTCCGGCTATCATCTAACACTACGGCTCCGGCTATCATCTAACACTACGGCTCCGGCTATCATCTAACACTACGGCTCCGGCTATCATCTAACACTACGGCTCCGGCTATCATCTAACACTACGGCTCCGGCTATCATCTAACGATACGGCTCCGGCTATCATCTAACGATACGGCTCCGGCTATCATCTAACGATACGGCTCCGGCTATCATCTAACGATACGGCTCCGGCTATCATCTAACGATACGGCTCCGGCTATCATCTAACGATACGGCTCCGGCTATCATCTAACAATACGGCTCCGGCTATCATCTAACACTACGGCTCCGGCTATCATCTAACACTACGGCTCCGGCTATCATCTAACACTACGGCTCCAGCTATCATCTAACACTACGGCTCCAGCTATCATCTAACACTACGGCTCCAGCTATCATCTAACACTACGGCTCCAGCTATCATCTAACACTACGGCTCCAGCTATCATCTAACGATACGGCTCCAGCTATCATCTAACACTACGGCTCCGGCTATCATCTAACACTACGGCTCCAGCTATCATCTAACGATACGGCTCCAGCTATCATCTAACAATACGGCTCCGGCTATCATCTAACACTACGGCTCCGGCTATCATCTAACAATACGGCTCCGGCTATCATCTAACACTACGGCTCCGGCTATCATCTAACACTACGGCTCCGGCTATCATCTAACACTACGGCTCCGGCTATCATCTAACAATACGGCTCCAGCTATCATCTAACGATACGGCTCCAGCTATCATCTAACACTACGGCTCCGGCTATCATCTAACACTACGGCTCCAGCTATCATCTAACGATACGGCTCCGGCTATCATCTAACAATACGGCTCCGGCTATCATCTAACAATACGGCTCCAGCTATCATCTAACGATACGGCTCCGGCTATCATCTAACAATACGGCTCCGGCTATCATCTAACACTACGGCTCCAGCTATCATCTAACGATACGGCTCCAGCTATCATCTAACAATACGGCTCCAGCTATCATCTAACACTACGGCTCCAGCTATCATCTAACGATACGGCTCCGGCTATCATCTAACGATACGGCTCCGGCTATCATCTAACAATACGGCTCCGGCTATCATCTAACACTACGGCTCCAGCTATCATCTAACAATACGGCTCCGGCTATCATCTAACACTACGGCTCCGGCTATCATCTAACACTACGGCTCCGGCTATCATCTAACACTACGGCTCCGGCTATCATCTAACACTACGGCTCCGGCTATCATCTAACACTACGGCTCCGGCTATCATCTAACGATACGGCTCCGGCTATCATCTAACACTACGGCTCCGGCTATCATCTAACACTACGGCTCCGGCTATCATCTAACACTACGGCTCCGGCTATCATCTAACGATACGGCTCCGGCTATCATCTAACGATACGGCTCCGGCTATCATCTAACGATACGGCTCCGGCTATCATCTAACACTACGGCTCCGGCTATCATCTAACACTACGCCTCCGGCTATCATCTAACAATACGGCTCCGGCTATCATCTAACACTACGGCTCCGGCTATCATCTAACACTACGGCTCCGGCTATCATCTAACACTACGGCTCCGGCTATCATCTAACACTACGGCTCCGGCTATCATCTAACACTACGGCTCCGGCTATCATCTAACACTACGGCTCCGGCTATCATCTAACACTACGGCTCCGGCTATCATCTAACACTACGGCTCCGGCTATCATCTAACACTACGGCTCCGGCTATCATCTAACACTACGGCTCCGGCTATCATCTAACACTACGGCTCCGGCTATCATCTAACACTACGGCTCCGGCTATCATCTAACACTACGGCTCCGGCTATCATCTAACACTACGGCTCCGGCTATCATCTAACACTACGGCTCCGGCTATCATCTAACACTACGGCTCCGGCTATCATCTAACACTACGGCTCCGGCTATCATCTAACACTACGGCTCCGGCTATCATCTAACACTACGGCTCCGGCTATCATCTAACACTACGGCTCCGGCTATCATCTAACACTACGGCTCCGGCTATCATCTAACACTACGGCTCCGGCTATCATCTAACACTACGGCTCCGGCTATCATCTAACACTACGGCTCCGGCTATCATCTAACACTACGGCTCCGGCTATCATCTAACACTACGGCTCCGGCTATCATCTAACACTACGGCTCCGGCTATCATCTAACACTACGGCTCCGGCTATCATCTAACACTACGGCTCCGGCTATCATCTAACACTACGGCTCCGGCTATCATCTAACACTACGGCTCCGGCTATCATCTAACACTACGGCTCCGGCTATCATCTAACACTACGGCTCCGGCTATCATCTAACACTACGGCTCCGGCTATCATCTAACACTACGGCTCCGGCTGTCATCTAACAATACGGCTCCGGCTATCATCTAACAATACGGCTCCGGCTGTCATCTAACAATACGGCTCCGGCTATCATCTAACGATACGGCTCCAGCTATCATCTAACGATACGGCTCCAGCTATCATCTAACGATACGGCTCCAGCTATCATCTAACAATACGGCTCCAGCTATCATCTAACAATACGGCTCCAGCTATCATCTAACACTACGGCTCCAGCTATCATCTAACACTACGGCTCCAGCTATCATCTAACAATACGGCTCCAGCTATCATCTAACACTACGGCTCCAGCTATCATCTAACAATACGGCTCCAGCTATCATCTAACAATACGGCTCCAGCTATCATCTAACACTACGGCTCCGGCTATCATCTAACGATACGGCTCCAGCTATCATCTAACGATACGGCTCCAGCTATCATCTAACACTACGGCTCCAGCTATCATCTAACAATACGGCTCCAGCTATCATCTAACAATACGGCTCCAGCTATCATCTAACACTACGGCTCCGGCTATCATCTAACGATACGGCTCCAGCTATCATCTAACGATACGGCTCCAGCTATCATCTAACACTACGGCTCCAGCTATCATCTAACGATACGGCTCCAGCTATCATCTAACACTACGGCTCCAGCTATCATCTAACAATACGGCTCCAGCTATCATCTAACAATACGGCTCCAGCTATCATCTAACAATACGGCTCCAGCTATCATCTAACAATACGGCTCTGGCTATCATCTTATAATCCATGTATTTTAACCAATCATCAGTCATCTGAGTCAGTGCAGTACAAGTTGAGTCTTTATATACACATCCTGAAAGTCAGTAGTTAATCTGTTCTCTGGAAAATAGCATTGTAAATTATTTGTTCAAACACAATTCTCTCCATTAGTTTACTAAGAACAGGCAGCAAACTGATGGGTGGCGGTTAGAGCCAGCAAAGGATCACTCACTTTAGGCTTTAGTTAAAGATATAGCAAAAAGGGGTGGCAATACATTTTGCTACCATTCTCAATAGTTTCCCATCAAGGTTGTCTATACCTGGTGGCATATCTATATTGATAAATAACACCTCACACACTAAATTGACTAAATTAAAAACGGCAATCCTTCTCTTTCATTATTAGATCTTTTATTAAAAAATATCATGGTTCACTGTTCAATGTTGTCATTTCGTGTCTGAGTTTATCCACTTTACCAGTGAAAGAGTCATTGAAATGATTGGCCATATTGAAAAGGTTTTATATTAAAACCATCAACTTCAATGAACGGAGATTAATTGGGTTTTCTGCCCATGATGTCATTTAAGGTACTAAGTGTTTTTCCATGGTGTTTTATGTCATTTAAGGTACTAAGTGTTTTTCCATGGTGTTTTATGTCATTTATCTTGGTATGGTAATATAATTTCTTCTTATTTTTGTTAATTGAAAAATGTGACAAAAAAAATGTGACTAAACTTGACAGTATGTCAACCAATCAGCTGAGCAGCCTGACTTGTTTGCCAACTCTTTGGCATAAGTTCCTGGAACCATACAACTTTTCAATTCATCATCGATCCAGAGGGCTCTAAGAGTTCGTTTCCTAACAGGTGCTTGTCAACAACTGGCATGAATCATTTTACAAATACTTCCAGTGCTGCATCTGGATTCACTTCCTATAGCAACACATATTATCCAGATACTGTTACCACATGGTGGCCTATAGCAACACATATTATCCAGCTACTGTTACCACATGGTGGCCTATAGCAGCACATATTATCCAGATACTGTTACCACATGGTGGCCTATAGCAGCACATATTACCAGATACTGTTACCACATGGTGGCCTATAGCAGCACATATTATCCAGATACTGTTACCACATGGTGGCCTATAGCAGCACATATTATCCAGATACTATTACCACATGGTGGCCTATAGCAACACATATTATCCAGATACTGTTACCACATGGTGGCCTATAGCAACACATATTACCACATACTGACTGTTACCACATGGTGGCCTATAGCAACACATATTACCAGATACTGTTACCACATGGTGGCCTATAGCAGCACATATTACCAGATACTGTTACCACATGGTGGCCTATAGCAGCACATATTATCCAGATACTGTTAGCACATGGTGGCCTATAGCAGCACATATTACCAGATACTGTTACCACATGGTGGCCTATAGCAACACATATTACCAGATACTGTTACCACATGGTGGCCTATAGCAGCACATATTACCAGATACTGTTACCATATGGTGGCCTATAGCAGCACATATTACCAGATACTGTTACCACATGGTGGCCTATAGCAACACATATTACCAGATACTGTTACCACATGGTGGCCTATAGCAGCACATATTATCCAGATACTGTTACCACATGGTGGCCTATAGCAGCACATATTACCAGATACTGTTACCACATGGTGGCCTATAGCAGCACATATTACCAGATACTGTTACCACATGGTGGCCTATAGCAACACATATTACCAGATACTGTTACCACATGGTGGCCTATAGCAGCACATATTACCAGATACTGTTACCACATGGTGGCCTATAGCAACACATATTATCCAGATACTGTTACCACATGGTGGCCTATAGCAGCACATATTACCAGATACTGTTACCACATGGTGGCCTATAGCAACACATATTATCCAGATACTGTTACCACATGGTGGCCTATAGCAGCACATATTATCCAGATACTGTTACCACATGGTGGCCTATAGCAGCACATATTATCCAGATACTGTTACCACATGGTGGCCTATAGCAGCACATATTATCCAGATACTGTTACCACATGGTGGCCTATAGCAGCACATATTACCAGATACTGTTACCACATGGTGGCCTATAGCAACACATATTACCAGATACTGTTACCACATGGTGGCCTATAGCAGCACATATTATCCAGATACTGTTACCACATGGTGGCCTATAGCAGCACATATTATCCAGATACTGTTACCACATGGTGGCCTATAGCAGCACATATTACCAGATACTGTTACCACATGGTGGCCTATAGCAACACATATTATCCAGATACTGTTACCACATGGTGGCCTATAGCAACACATATTATCCAGATACTGTTACCACATGGTGGCCTATAGCAGCACATATTACCAGATACTGTTACCACATGGTGGCCTATAGCAGCACATATTACCAGATACTGTTACCACATGGTGGCCTATAGCAACACATATTATCCAGATACTGTTACCACATGGTGGCCTATAGCAGCACATATTACCAGATACTGTTACCACATGGTGGCCTATAACAGCACATATTATCCAGATACTGTTACCACATGGTGGCCTATAGCAGCACATATTACCAGATACTGTTACCACATGGTGGCCTATAGCAACACATATTACCAGATACTGTTACCACATGGTGGCCTATAGCAGCACATATTATCCAGATACTGTTACCACATGGTGGCCTATAGCAGCACATATTACCAGATACTGTTACCACATGGTGGCCTATAGCAGCACATATTATCCAGATACTGTTACCACATGGTGGCCTATAGCAACACATATTATCCAGATACTGTTACCACATGGTGGCCTATAGCAGCACATATTACCAGATACTGTTACCACATGGTGGCCTATAGCAGCACATATTACCAGATACTGTTACCACATGGTGGCCTATAGCAACACATATTATCCAGATACTGACTGTTACCACATGGTGGCCTATAGCAACACATATTACCAGATACTGTTACCACATGGTGGCCTATAGCAGCACATATTATCCAGATACTGACTGTTACCACATGGTGGCCTATAGCAACACATATTATCCAGATACTGTTACCACATGGTGGCCTATAGCAGCACATATTATCAGATACTGTTACCACATGGTGGCCTATAGCAGCACATATTACCAGATACTGTTACCACATGGTGGCCTATAGCAGCACATATTACCAGATACTGTTACCACATGGTGGCCTATAGTAGCACATATTACCAGATACTGTTACCACATGGTGGCCTATAGCAGCACATATTATCCAGATACTGTTACCACATGGTGGCCTATAGCAGCACATATTACCAGATACTGTTACCACATGGTGGCCTATAGCAGCACATATTATCCAGATACTGTTACCACATGGTGGCCTATAGCAGCACATATTATCCAGATACTGTTACCACATGGTGGCCTATAGCAGCACATATTACCAGATACTGTTACCACATGGTGGCCTATAGCAGCACATATTACCAGATACTGTTACCACATGGTGGCCTATAGCAGCACATATTATCCAGATACTGACTGTTACCACATGGTGGCCTATAGCAACACATATTATCCAGATACTGTTACCACATGGTGGCCTATAGCAGCACATATTATCAGATACTGTTACCACATGGTGGCCTATAGCAACACATATTATCCAGATACTGTTACCACATGGTGGCCTATAGCAGCACATATTATCCAGATACTGTTACCACATGGTGGCCTATAGCAACACATATTACCAGATACTGTTACCACATGGTGGCCTATAGCAGCACATATTATCCAGATACTGTTACCACATGGTGGCCTATAGCAGCACATATTATCCAGATACTGTTACCACATGGTGGCCTATAGCAGCACATATTACCAGATACTGTTACCACATGGTGGCCTATAGCAGCACATATTATCCAGATACTGTTACCACATGGTGGCCTATAGCAACACATATTATCCAGATACTGTTACCACATGGTGGCCTATAGCAGCACATATTACCAGATACTGTTACCACATGGTGGCCTATAGCAACACATATTATCCAGATACTGTTACCACATGGTGGCCTATAGCAGCACATATTACCAGATACTGTTACCACATGGTGGCCTATAGCAGCACATATTACCAGATACTGTTACCACATGGTGGCCTATAGCAACACATATTATCCAGATACTGACTGTTACCACATGGTGGCCTATAGCAGCACATATTACCAGATACTGTTACCACATGGTGGCCTATAGCAACACATATTATCCAGATACTGTTACCACATGGTGGCCTATAGCAACACATATTATCCAGATACTGTTACCACATGGTGGCCTATAGCAGCACATATTATCCAGATACTGTTACCACATGGTGGCCTATAGCAACACATATTATCCAGATACTGTTACCACATGGTGGCCTATAGCAGCACATATTACCAGATACTGTTACCACATGGTGGCCTATAGCAACACATATTATCCAGATACTGTTACCACATGGTGGCCTATAGCAACACATATTATCCAGATACTGTTACCACATGGTGGCCTATAGCAGCACATATTATCCAGATACTGTTACCACATGGTGGCCTATAGCAGCACATATTACCAGATACTGTTACCACATGGTGGCCTATAGCAACACATATTACCAGATACTGTTACCACATGGTGGCCTATAGCAGCACATATTATCCAGATACTGTTACCACATGGTGGCCTATAGCAGCACATATTACCAGATACTGTTACCACATGGTGGCCTATAGCAGCACATATTACCAGATACTGTTACCACATGGTGGCCTATAGCAACACATATTACCAGATACTGTTACCACATGGTGGCCTATAGCAGCACATATTACCAGATACTGTTACCACATGGTGGCCTATAGCAACACATATTACCAGATACTGTTACCACATGGTGGCCTATAGCAGCACATATTACCAGATACTGTTACCACATGGTGGCCTATAGCAACACATATTATCCAGATACTGTTACCACATGGTGGCCTATAGCAGCACATATTACCAGATACTGTTACCACATGGTGGCCTATAGCAACACATATTATCCAGATACTGTTACCACATGGTGGCCTATAGCAGCACATATTACCAGATACTGTTACCACATGGTGGCCTATAGCAGCACATATTACCAGATACTGTTACCACATGGTGGCCTATAGCAACACATATTACCAGATACTGTTACCACATGGTGGCCTATAGCAGCACATATTACCAGATACTGTTACCACATGGTGGCCTATAGCAGCACATATTACCAGATACTGTTACCACATGGTGGCCTATAGCAGCACATATTATCCAGATACTGTTACCACATGGTGGCCTATAGCAGCACATATTACCACATACTGTTACCACATGGTGGCCTATAGCAACACATATTATCCAGATACTGTTACCACATGGTGGCCTATAGCAGCACATATTATCAGATACTGTTACCACATGGTGGCCTATAGCAGCACATATTACCAGATACTGTTACCACATGGTGGCCTATAGCAACACATATTATCCAGATACTGTTACCACATGGTGGCCTATAGCAGCACATATTATCCAGATACTGACTGTTACCACATGGTGGCCTATAGCAGCACATATTACCAGATACTGTTACCACATGGTGGCCTATAGCAGCACATATTATCAGATACTGTTACCACATGGTGGCCTATAGCAGCACATATTACCAGATACTGTTACCACATGGTGGCCTATAGCAGCACATATTATCCAGATACTGTTACCACATGGTGGCCTATAACAGCACATATTACCAGATACTGTTACCACATGGTGGCCTATAGCAACACATATTACCAGATACTGTTACCACATGGTGGCCTATAGCAGCACATATTATCCAGATACTGTTACCACATGGTGGCCTATAGCAGCACATATTATCCAGATACTGTTACCACATGGTGGCCTATAGCAACACATATTATCAGATACTGTTACCACATGGTGGCCTATAGCAGCACATATTACCAGATACTGTTACCACATGGTGGCCTATAGCAACACATATTATCCAGATACTGTTACCACATGGTGGCCTATAGCAGCACATATTACCAGATACTGTTACCACATGGTGGCCTATAGCAGCACATATTATCCAGATACTGACTGTTACCACATGGTGGCCTATAGCAGCACATATTATCCAGATACTGACTGTTACCACATGGTGGCCTATAACAGCACATATTACCAGATACTGTTACCACATGGTGGCCTATAGCAGCACATATTATCCAGATACTGTTACCACATGGTGGCCTATAGCAGCACATATTACCAGATACTGTTACCACATGGTGGCCTATAGCAACACATATTATCCAGATACTGTTACCACATGGTGGCCTATAGCAGCACATATTACCAGATACTGTTACCACATGGTGGCCTATAGCAGCACATATTATCAGATACTGTTACCACATGGTGGCCAATAGCAACACATATTATCCAGATACTGTTACCACATGGTGGCCTATAGCAGCACATATTATCCAGATACTGTTACCACATGGTGGCCTATAGCAGCACATATTACCAGATACTGTTACCACATGGTGGCCTATAGCAACACATATTATCCAGATACTGTTACCACATGGTGGCCTATAGCAGCACATATTATCCAGATACTGTTACCACATGGTGGCCTATAGCAGCACATATTACCAGATACTGTTACCACATGGTGGCCTATAGCAGCACATATTACCAGATACTGTTACCACATGGTGGCCTATAACAGCACATATTATCCAGATACTGACTGTTACCACATGGTGGCCTATAGCAGCACATATTATCCAGATACTGTTACCACATGGTGGCCTATAGCAGCACATATTATCCAGATACTGTTACCACATGGTGGCCTATAGCAGCACATATTACCAGATACTGTTACCACATGGTGGCCTATAGCAGCACATATTACCAGATACTGTTACCACATGGTGGCCTATAGCAGCACATATTACCAGATACTGTTACCACATGGTGGCCTATAGCAGCACATATTATCCAGATACTGTTACCACATGGTGGCCTATAGCAGCACATATTATCCAGATACTGTTACCACATGGTGGCCTATAGCAGCACATATTACCAGATACTGTTACCACATGGTGGCCTATAGCAACACATATTACCAGATACTGTTACCACATGGTGGCCTATAGCAGCACATATTATCCAGATACTGTTACCACATGGTGGCCTATAGCAGCACATATTACCAGATACTGTTACCACATGGTGGCCTATAGCAACACATATTACCAGATACTGTTACCACATGGTGGCCTATAGCAACACATATTATCCAGATACTGTTACCACATGGTGGCCTATAGCAGCACATATTACCAGATACTGTTACCACATGGTGGCCTATAGCAGCACATATTACCAGATACTGTTACCACATGGTGGCCTATAGCAACACATATTATCCAGATACTGTTACCACATGGTGGTCAATAGCAGCACATATTACCAGATACTGTTACCACATGGTGGCCTATAGCAACACATATTACCAGATACTGTTACCACATGGTGGCCTATAGCAACACATATTATCCAGATACTGTTACCACATGGTGGCCTATAGCAGCACATATTACCAGATACTGTTACCACATGGTGGCCTATAGCAGCACATATTACCAGATACTGTTACCACATGGTGGCCTATAGCAGCACATATTACCAGATACTGTTACCACATGGTGGCCTATAGCAGCACATATTACCAGATACTGTTACCACATGGTGGCCTATAGCAGCACATATTATCCAGATACTGTTACCACATGGTGGCCTATAGCAGCACATATTACCAGATACTGTTACCACATGGTGGCCTATAGCAACACATATTACCAGATACTGTTACCACATGGTGGCCTATAGCAGCACATATTACCAGATACTGTTACCACATGGTGGCCTATAGCAGCACATATTATCCAGATACTGTTACCACATGGTGGCCTATAGCAACACATATTATCCAGATACTGTTACCACATGGTGGCCTATAGCAGCACATATTACCAGATACTGTTACCACATGGTGGCCTATAGCAGCACATATTACCAGATACTGTTACCACATGGTGGCCTATAGCAACACATATTACCAGATACTGTTACCACATGGTGGCCTATAGCAGCACATATTACCAGATACTGTTACCACATGGTGGCCTATAGCAGCACATATTATCCAGATACTGTTACCACATGGTGGCCTATAGCAGCACATATTATCCAGATACTGTTACCACATGGTGGCCTATAGCAGCACATATTACCAGATACTGTTACCACATGGTGGCCTATAGCAGCACATATTACCAGATACTGTTACCACATGGTGGCCTATAGCAGCACATATTACCAGATACTGTTACCACATGGTGGCCTATAGCAGCACATATTACCAGATACTGTTACCACATGGTGGCCTATAGCAGCACATATTATCCAGATACTGTTACCACATGGTGGCCTATAGCAACACATATTACCAGATACTGTTACCACATGGTGGCCTATAGCAACACATATTATCCAGATACTGTTACCACATGGTGGCCTATAGCAACACATATTACCAGATACTGTTACCACATGGTGGCCTATAGCAACACATATTACCAGATACTGTTACCACATGGTGGCCTATAGCAACACATATTACCAGATACTGTTACCACATGGTGGCCTATAGCAGCACATATTATCCAGATACTGTTACCACATGGTGGCCTATAGCAGCACATATTATCCAGATACTGTTACCACATGGTGGCCTATAGCAGCACATATTACCAGATACTGTTACCACATGGTGGCCTATAGCAGCACATATTACCAGATACTGTTACCACATGGTGGCCTATAGCAGCACATATTATCCAGATACTGTTACCACATGGTGGCCTATAGCAGCACATATTACCAGATACTGTTACCACATGGTGGCCTATAGCAACACATATTATCCAGATACTGTTACCACATGGTGGCCTATAGCAGCACATATTACCAGATACTGTTACCACATGGTGGCCTATAGCAGCACATATTATCCAGATACTGTTACCACATGGTGGCCTATAGCAACACATATTATCAGATACTGTTACCACATGGTGGCCTATAGCAGCACATATTATCCAGATACTGTTACCACATGGTGGCCTATAGCAACACATATTATCCAGATACTGTTACCACATGGTGGCCTATAGCAACACATATTACCAGATACTGTTACCACATGGTGGCCTATAGCAGCACATATTACCAGATACTGTTACCACATGGTGGCCTATAGCAGCACATATTACCAGATACTGTTACCACATGGTGGCCTATAGCAACACATATTATCCAGATACTGTTACCACATGGTGGCCTATAGCAGCACATATTATCCAGATACTGTTACCACATGGTGGCCTATAGCAACACATATTACCAGATACTGTTACCACATGGTGGCCTATAGCAGCACATATTACCAGATACTGTTACCACATGGTGGCCTATAGCAGCACATATTACCAGATACTGTTACCACATGGTGGCCTATAGCAGCACATATTACCAGATACTGTTACCACATGGTGGCCTATAGCAGCACATATTATCCAGATACTGTTACCACATGGTGGCCTATAGCAGCACATATTATCCAGATACTGTTACCACATGGTGGCCTATAGCAGCACATATTACCAGATACTGTTACCACATGGTGGCCTATAGCAGCACATATTATCCAGATACTGTTACCACATGGTGGCCTATAGCAACACATATTATCCAGATACTGTTACCACATGGTGGCCTATAGCAGCACATATTACCAGATACTGTTACCACATGGTGGCCTATAGCAGCACATATTACCAGATACTGTTACCACATGGTGGCCTATAGCAACACATATTATCCAGATACTGTTACCACATGGTGGCCTATAGCAGCACATATTACCAGATACTGTTACCACATGGTGGCCTATAGCAGCACATATTACCAGATACTGTTACCACATGGTGGCCTATAGCAGCACATATTACCAGATACTGTTACCACATGGTGGCCTATAGCAGCACATATTACCAGATACTGTTACCACATGGTGGCCTATAGCAGCACCTCCCCCATAGGCATTCCTGTATTTTATATAGATGTTATATCCTTGTATTTCTACTGCTGTATAATGAAATAAATTATCTAAGTGAGTTTCAGAGATAGCCAGTATATGAATGTTATCTGATGTTAGCAAGTTATTGATTTCATGAACCTTATTTCTAAGGCTACATATATTAATATGGGATATTTTCAGCCCTTTCCTGGGTAGCTTATCAGAGATAGACATAATATGAAGGGAAAAAATGGTAAAATAAAAATACTTTTTGGGCTAGTCGATCAGGCACTTGTGAGTGCCAGTTGGTGTTTGTGTATTATACTTGTGAGTGCCAGTCGGTGTATGTGTATGCATTTTTGTGAGTTGTGAAGCTTGGCTCTCAATCCTCCCAGGCTTTTCCAAAGGAGGGTGGACAAGGAGCTTGTCGCATTGGATGTAAGCAATGTCCTGACGCTCTCTGGCAGCTTTCATAGCTGACATACGTTATTTCCGCCTCTGGCGCACAGCTTCCAAAAAGTCCTAATTGAGGACGATGTTGGTTCCTCTCAAGTTTTTGGCTCTCTCCAGAACAGCCATCTTGTCCTTGAACCTTAGAAACTTGACTACTATCGGCCTGGGTCTGTCACCGGCCTGGGTCTGTCACCGGCCTGGGTCTGTCACCGGCCTGGGTCTGTCACCGGCCTGGGTCTGTCACCGGCCTGGGTCTGTCACCGGCCTGGGTCTGTCACCGGCCTGGGTCTGTCACCGGCCTGGGTCTGTCACCGGTCTGGGTCTGTCACCGGCCTGGGTCTGTCACCGGCCTGGGTCTGTCACCGGCCTGGGTCTGTCACCTGAGCTGTTTACAGGCCTGGGTCTGTCACCTGAGCTGTTTACAGGCCTGGGTCTGTCACCTGAGCTGTTTACAGGCCTGGGTCTGTCACCTGAGCTGTTTACAGGCCTGGGTCTGTCACCTGAGCTGTTTACAGGCCTGGGTCTGTCACCTGAGCTGTTTACAGGCCTGGGTCTGTCACCTGAGCTGTTTACAGGCCTGGGTCTGTCACCTGAGCTGTTTACAGGCCTGGGTCTGTCACCTGAGCTGTTTACAGGCCTGGGTCTGTCACCTGAGCTGTTTACAGGCCTGGGTCTGTCACCTGAGCTGTTTACAGGCCTGGGTCTGTCACCTGAGCTGTTTACAGGCCTGGGTCTGTCACCTGAGCTGTTTACAGGCCTGGGTCTGTCACCTGAGCTGTTTACAGGCCTGGGTCTGTCACCTGAGCTGTTTACAGGCCTGGGTCTGTCACCTGAGCTGTTTACAGGCCTGGGTCTGTCACCTGAGCTGTTTACAGGCCTGGGTCTGTCACCTGAGCTGTTTTACAGGCCTGGGTCTGTCACCTGAGCTGTTTACAGGCCTGGGTCTGTCACCTGAGCTGTTTACAGGCCTGGGTCTGTCACCTGAGCTGTTTACAGGCCTGGGTCTGTCACCTGAGCTGTTTACAGGCCTGGGTCTGTCACCTGAGCTGTTTACAGGCCTGGGTCTGTCACCTGAGCTGTTTACAGGCCTGGGTCTGTCACCTGAGCTGTTTACAGGCCTGGGTCTGTCACCTGAGCTGTTTACAGGCCTGGGTCTGTCACCTGAGCTGTTTACAGGCCTGGGTCTGTCACCTGAGCTGTTTACAGGCCTGGGTCTGTCACCTGAGCTGTTTACAGGCCTGGGTCTGTCACCTGAGCTGTTTACAGGCCTGGGTCTGTCACCTGAGCTGTTTACAGGCCTGGGTCTGTCACCTGAGCTGTTTACAG
>NW_024059347.1:0-37133 GCF_016432855.1 Salvelinus namaycush | reverse complement strand
ACTCCTAAGGTCCTCCCGATCTGTGCAAGCCTAACCTTGACCTTGTGGCATTAACCCTTCACAGTTAAAAGAAGGTGTTAACATCAAACAGTTGACAATGAAATGTTGCCCCATAGGAATACATTGAATGCGCCTCTAAATTCAACCTGAAGCCTATGTGGGTTATGAAGGTCTTATGAACCTGTCTTTGATAAAAATCCATCAGACCACTATGAGGTCTACCTGTGTTGATTTTAAGCTACCTGGACCAACCGGAAGTGGTTAAATCACCCTAAAAGGTGTCCTGATATACATGACTTGCAATTTTGAAAATCACTGCATTCAACCCTATGTAGATCAGTCAATTCTTAACGTATAGACTTAAAACTCAGGATTCTGTAACAGCATACCCCAATCAAGATATGTGTACCTATAGCTTCCTGTGCCAACCGGAAGTGCCTTAAATGGTGTCCTGGTGCTGTTTCGAAGGGTTAAAAAGGTCAGAACTTTTCAGAACTTCATTTGTGTGATTAGGTAACCCTCATGAACTGTAAATCAGTCATTTCTCTAAACAGATGTCAAATAAAAGCTCTCTCTCACACACACACACACACAAAGCAATGATGGAGTGTTAAAGTACGGTGCTTAAAGACACACAAAGCCGACAATGGCATGCCCATTATCTCTAGGCCGTGCCGAGTTCAACGAGACGCCCCGCTTGACCGTAGCTCGCTCGGTCTGAGCGCAGCGACCGTTACAAGAAGACAGAGCAAAATGACCTTTTGACCTCAATGTCAATTTGATTTGCTTTTGGGAGACAGCGAGAGAACCGTTAAGGTTAGAAACACAATTTCACCTCAGGAACACTCCTAAGGTCCTCCCGATCTGTGCAAGCCTATCCTTGACCTTGTGGCATTAACCCTTCATAGTTAAAAGAAGGTGTTTAGATCAAACCGTTTACAATGACATTTTGCCCCATAGGAATACATTGAGTGCACCTCCAAATTCAACCTGAAGCCTATGTGGGTTATGATGTCTTATGAACCTGTCTTTGATGACAGTCCATCAGGCCACCATGAGGTCTACCTGTGGTCGATTCTAAGCTTCCTGGAGCAACCGGAAGTGGTTAAATCACCCTAAAAGTGTTTGCCATAGCCAACCTGCAGTTTGAGAGAAATAGTGCATTCAGCCCTATGTAAATCACTGAGTTCTTAACGTATAGGCTTAAAACTCAGGATTCTGTAAAAGCCTACTCCAGTGAGTATATGTGTTACTGTCAGCTTCCTGTGCAAACCGGAAGTGCCATAATTAGTGTCAATTGAGCTGTTTCGAAGGGTTAAAAAAGTCCAATCTTTCCAAAACTTCATATTTGTGATTAGGCAACCCCCCTGAACTGTAATCAGTCATTAGTCCCATCAGATTTCAAAAACAAATTTACACACCCAAACAGAACTGATGGAAGGACACACTGAGGGGCTAAGAGGCAGACAGTGCCTGCGGTAGTTACTTTTGTTCCTACTTTTAAAGAACCGTCAGACCTAGAGTTCCGAAACTTTACAAACCTGTTCTAGACCTCAGGTCGATTGTGCACAGTGAATTATGTGGCGCTAGAAGGTTCTCGGATCGATAAAAAGCATTGTGTATTTGCTGTGTTTTCAATTCATTTTGACCTCAACGAAACGGACGGCATTTAGAAAAGTCCCAGAGTCTCAAGACTAGGTGCGTTGAAACCGGCTCGGCCCATAGAGACAGAACCCGACGAGCCTGCTTGATTGCTCATTCAAGGACCCCGTAGCAAGGCAATGAAAAAAGTGGAATTTCAGCACCAATTAGGGTTTTTCTCGGGCACCGAATGACCTATCGAGCCGAAACTTGGGATTCGAGGTCGCCTCACATAGGGCTAAACATAATGTGAGCACTGGACCCGCAGCTAGAACATAACTACATATTATTTGTTTTATTATGGTTTAAATAGAAGGCGCTGTGAATTTCACGCAACGAACGATGGAGATGAACCACTATCACTGCCCGGCCATCCTGAGGTCATCAGACCGTTGACTTTTGCCTTTCTAAGTATTTAAAGAATGCCCGTTACATTTGCAATATGATTCAACATCACATCATATTGCAAATTTAACAGGCATTTGCAATATGATGTGATGTTGAATCATATTGCAAACGTAACAGTGTGTGTTACTTTTGCAATATGATGTGTTGAATCATATTGCAAATATAACGTGCATTCTTTAAATAAACCCTATGTGGGTTATGAATGTCTTATGAACCAGTCTTCAATGACAATCCATCAAGCCACTATGAGGTCTACCTGTGTCGATTCTAAGCTTCCTGGAGCAACCAGAAGTGATAAAATCACCCTAAAAGTGTTTTGCCATAGCCAACCAGCAGTTTGTGATTTATAGTGCATTCAACCCTGTGTAAATCAGTCAGTTCTTAACGTATAGACTTAAAACTCAGGATTCTCTAAGAGCATACCCCGATCAGCATATGTCTTTTCTTATAGCTTCCTGTGCCAACCGGAAGTGCCTTAAAATGGGGTCATAGGTGCTGTTTCGAAGGGTTAAAAAAGTCAGATCTTTCCAAAACTTTAAGTGTGTGATTAGGCAACCTTCATGAACTGTAAATCAGTCATTTCTCGAAACAGATGTCAAAGAAAAGCTCACACACACACAAACAAGTCCAAACTGTTTGTGCACCTGGCATTATTTTTAGGTTACCAGATGCCCTGGTTGAAACTGCGTTTAGGGGGCATCCAGACTTCCAACCCGCTCTGGGAGCACTGTTCGACGGACAAAAATCAGTGGGTGTTGGCCTTTATGGAGGTTTCCAAAAAGTCAGAAATATTCTGGTTTTTTTTCTGAAAAATATTTTTTGTTTTTTATTCTCGAGTCAATGGCCTGAGTGATTTCTGGAGTTTTTCCAAAAAACTCGAAAAATATTCTAAGTCCAAACTGTTTGTGCACCTGGCATTATTTTTAGGTTACCAGATGCCCTGGTTGAAACTGCGTTTAGGGGGCATCCAGACTTCCAACCCGCTCTGGGAGCACTGTTCGACGGACAAAAATCAGTGGGTGTTGGCCTGAGTGATTTATGGAGGTTTTCCAAAAAAGTCAGAAAATATTCTGTTTTTTTTCTGAAAAATATTTTTTGTTTTTTATTCTCGAGTCAATGGCCTGAGTGATTTATGGAGTTTTCCAAACAAAGTAAAAAAATATTCTATGTTTCTGTCACGTTCCTGACCTTTTTTCCTTTGTTTTTGTATTTATTTAGTTGGTCAGGGCGTGAGTTGGGTGGTTGTCTATGTTTGTATTTCTATGTTGGGAGTTTGTGTTCGGCCTGGTATGATTCTCAATCAGAGACAGCTGTCAATCGTTGTCCCTGATTGAGAGTCATACTTAGGCAGCCTGGGTTTCACCTGTGTTTTATGGGTGTTTGTTTCCTGTGTCAGTGTTTGGGCCACACAGGACTGTTTAAGGTATGTCACGTTTGTTGTTTTGTAGTTTGTAGTGTTGTTCATGTTTCATTAAAATTATGAACACTTACCTCTCCGCATCTTGGTCCGATCCATGCTCCTCCTCGTCTGAGGAGGAGAACGACATTGACAGCCATTACAGAAACACCCACCACAACAGGACCAAGCGGATTGAGGAAGGAAGGCAAGAACAACAGCAATGGGGAAAAGAGGAATGGACTTGGGAGGAAATCCTAGACGGCAAAGGACCCTGGACTCAGCCAGGGGAATATCGCCGTCCCAAAGCGGAGCTGGAGGCAGCGAAAGCGGAGAGGAGGTTCTATGAGGCAAAAGCACGTAAGAGCGGCTGGAAGCCCGAGATGCTCACCCAAAAATTTCTTGGGGGGGGGCTTAAGGGGAGTGTGGCGAAGCCGGGTTGGATACCTGAGCCAACTCCCCGGGCTTACCGTGGAGTGAGAGGGCGTCGTTCTGGTCAGACACCGTGTTATGCGGTAAAGCGCACGGTGTCCCCAGTACGCGTGCTTAGCCCAGTGCGGGCTATTCCACCTTGCCGCACTGGGAGGGCTAGGTTGGGCATCGAGCCGGATGCCATGAAGCCGGCCCAACGTATCTGGCCTCCAGTACGTCTTCTCGGGCCGGCGTACATGGCACCAGCCTTACAGGTGGTGTCCCCGGTTCGCCTGCATAGCCCAGTGCGGGCTATTCCACCTCGCCGCACTGGCAGGGCTACGGGGATCATTCAACCTGGTAAGGTTGGGGAGGCTCGGTGCTCAAGAGCACGTGTCCTCCTTCACGGTCCGGTATATCCGGCGCCACCTTCCCACCCCAGCCCAGTACCACCAGTGCCTACACCACGCACCAGGCTTCCAGTGCATCTCCAGAGCCCTGTTCCTCCTCCACGCACTCTCCCTATGGTGCGTGTATCCAGCCCGGTACCTCCAGTTCCGGCACCACGCACAAAGCCTCCTGTGTGTCTCCAGAGCCCTGTACGCACTGTTCCTTCTCCCCGCACTCGCCCTGAGGTGCGTGTCCTCAGCCCGGTACCTCCAGTTCCGGTACCACGCACCAGGCCTATAGTGCGTCTCAGCCGGCCAGAGTCTGCCGTCTGCCCAGCGGCGCCTGAACTGCCCGTCTGCCCAGCGGCGCCTGAACTGCCCGTCTGCCCAGCGGCGCCTGAACTGCCCGTCTGCCGAGCGGCGCCTGAACTGCCCGTCTGCCCAGCGGCGCCTGAACTGCCCGTCTCCCTAGCGCCGTCTGAGCCATCCGTCTGCCCAGTGCCGTTAGAGCCGATAGTCAGTCAGGAGCCGCTAGAGCCAGTCGTCAGACAGGATCTGCCAGAGCCGCCAACCAGACAGGATCTGCCGGAGCTGTCAGCCAGTCATGAGCTGCCCCACAGTCATGAGCTGCCCCACAGTCATGAGCTGCCCCACAGTCATGAGCTGCCCCACAGTCCGGAGCTGCCACTCAGTCCGGAGCTGCCATTAGTCCGGAGTTGTCCCTCTGTCCTAAGCTATCTCTCTGTCCTGAGCTACCTCTCTGTCCTGAGCTGTCTCCAGAAAGCACTTTTTAAAGAGGGTGATACGTTTTTTCAAAATATTTGACATTTTTGACTTTTGACTTTTGACTTTTGACTTCCTATGAAATCACATTCCAAATGCACAAAACATATTCCTTAAGTCCAAATAAAAATGTCCAAAAAATTATGTTAATAAAATTTGACAAAGGTATTTTCATACAGTTCTTACACATGTGTAATTGACATAAAAATGGAAAGAATTTCGAAAAACGGTCCAGAAAGCACTTTTTTAAAGGGGGTGATACGTTTTTTCCAAATTTTTGACTTTTGACTTTTGACTTCCTATGAAATCACATTCCAAATGCACAAAACATATTGCTTAAGGCAAAATAAAAATTTCAAAAAAATTATGTTAATAAAATTTGACAAAAGTATTTTCATACAGTGCTTACACATGGGTAATTAACATAAAAATGGAAAGAATTTCGAAAAACGGTCCAGAAAGCACTTTTTTAAGGGGGTGATAAGTTTTTGCCAAAATTTTCAAAATCTCAAAATTTGACTCTTGGGTTTTGACTTGTGTTACAAAAGGCCTATGAAAAATTAACATAGAACTCACTCGCCCACTATAGGATTTTTGGGGTGTTACACAGCTCATTTACAATATGGCATTTGCCATCAACTTTGCACGAAACTCCGCCGGATGCAATATGATATTCCACACGATCCCATTGTGTATATGGTACGCTAGGTGCCAATAAGTTGCCATGTTATTTTGTACAATTGGGGGGGGGGGTTCCCTTACCTCTGTTATGACTCTCTACCATCCCTCTCTCTTTCCCTCTGTTCTGACTCTCTACCATCCCTCTCTCTCTCTCTTTCCCTCTGTTCTGACTCTCTACCCTCCCTCTCTCTCTCTTTCCCTCTGTTCTGACTCTCTACCCTCCCTCTCTCTCTCTTTCCCTCTGTTATGACTCTCTACCCTCCCCCTCTCTCTCTCTCTTTCCCTCTGTTATGACTCTCTACCATCCCTCTCTCTTTCCCTCTGTTCTGACTCTCTACCATCCATCTCTCTCTCTCTTTCCCTCTGTTCTGACTCTCTACCCTCCCTCTCTCTCTCTCTTTCCCTCTGTTCTGACTCTCTACCCTCCCTCTCTCTCTCTTTCCCTCTGTTCTGACTCTCTACCCTCCCTCTCACTCTCTTTCCCTCTGTTCTGACTCTCTACCCTCCCTCTCTCTCTCTTTCCCTCTGTTCTGACTCTCTACCCTCCCCCTCTCTCTCTTTCCCTCTGTTCTGACTCTCTACCCTCCCTCTCTCTCTCTTTCCCTCTGTTATGACTCTCTACCCTCCCTCTCTCTCTCTTTCCCTCTGTTCTGACTCTCTACCCTCCCTCTCTCTCTCTTTCCCTCTGTTCTGACTCTCTACCCTCCCTCTCTCTCTCTTTCCCTCTGTTCTGACTCTCTACCCTCCCCCTCTCTCTCTTTCCCTCTGTTCTGACTCTCTACCATCCCTCTCTCTCTCTCTTTCCCTCTGTTCTGACTCTCTACCCTCCCTCTCTCTCTCTTTCCCTCTGTTCTGATTCTCTACCCTCCCTCTCTCTCTCTTTCCCTCTGTTCTGACTCTCTACCCACCCTCTCTCTCTCTTTCCCTCTGTTCTGACTCTCTACCCTCCCCCTCTCTCTCTTTCCCTCTGTTCTGACTCTCTACCCTCCCTCTCTCTCTCTTTCCCTCTGTTATGACTCTCTACCATCCCTCTCTCTTTCCCTCTGTTCTGACTCTCTACCATCCCTCTCTCTCTCTCTTTCCCTCTGTTCTGACTCTCTACCCTCCCTCTCTCTCTCTTTCCCTCTGTTCTGACTCTCTACCCTCCCTCTCTCTCTTTCCCTCTGTTCTGACTCTCTACCCTCCCTCTCTCTCTCTTTCCATCTGTTCTGACTCTCTACCCTCCCTCTCTCTCTTTCCCTCTGTTCTGACTCTCTACCCTCCCTCTCTCTCTCTTTCCATCTGTTCTGACTCTCTACCCTCCCTCTCTCTCTTTCCCTCTGTTCTTCTCTCTACCCTCCCTCTCTCTCTCTTTCCCTCTGTTCTGACTCTCTACCCTCCCTCTCTCTCTCTTTCCATCTGTTCTGACTCTCTACCCTCCCTCTCTCTCTTTCCCTCTGTTCTGACTCTCTACCCTCCATCTCTCTCTCTTTCCCTCTGTTCTGACTATCTACCCTCCTTCTCTCTCTCTTTCCCTCTGTTCTGACTCCCCCCTCCCTCTCTCTCTCTTTCCCTCTGTTCTGACTCTCTACCCTCCCTCTCTCTCTCTTTCCCTCTGTTCTGACTCCCCCCCCCTCCCTCTCTCTCTCTTTCCCTCTGTTCTGACACTCTACCCCCTATCTCTCTCTCTTTCCCTCTGTTCTGACTCTACCCTCCATCTCTCTCTCTTTCCCTCTGTTCTGACTCTCTACCCTCCCTCTCTCTTTCCCTCTGTTCTGACTCTCTACCATCCCTCTCTCTCTTTCCCTCTGTTCTGACTCTCTACCCTCCCTCTCTCTCTCTTTCCCTCTGTTCTGACTCTCTACCCCTCTCTCTCTCTTTCCCTCTGTTCTGACTCTCTACCCTCCCTCTCTCTCTCTCTTTCCCTCTGTTCTGACTCTCTACCCTCCCTCACTCTTTCCCTCTGTTCTGACTCTCTACCCTCCCTCTCTCTCTCTTTCCCTCTGTTCTGACTCTCTACCATCCCTCTCTCTCTCTTTCCATCTGTTCTGACTCTCTACCCTCCCTCTCTCTCTTTCCCTCTGTTCTGACTCTCTACCCTCCCTCTCTCTCTCTTTCCCTTTGTTCTGACTCCCCCCCCTCCCTCTCTCTCTCTTTCCCTCTGTTCTGACACTCTACCCCCTATCTCTCTCTCTTTCCCTCTGTTCTGACTCTCTACCCACCCTCTCTCTCTCTTTCCCTCTGTTCTGACTCCCCCCCTCCCTCTCTCTCTCTTTCCCTCTGTTCTGACACTCTACCCCCTATCTCTCTCTCTTTCCCTCTGTTATGACTCTCTACCATCCCTCTCTCTTTCCCTCTGTTCTGACTCTCTACCCTCCCTCTCTCTCTTTCCCTCTGTTCTGACTCTCTACCCTCCCCCTCTCTCTTTCCATCTGTTCTGACTCTCTACCCTCCCTCTCTCTCTTTCCCTCTGTTCTTCTCTCTACCCTCCCTCTCTCTCTTTCCCTCTGTTCTGACTCTCTACCCTCCCTCTCTCTCTCTTTCCATCTGTTCTGACTCTCTACCCTCCCTCTCTCTCTTTCCCTCTGTTCTGACTCTCTACCCTCCCTCTCCCTCTCTTTCCCTTTGTTCTGACTATCTACCCTCCTTCTCTCTCTCTTTCCCTCTGTTCTGACTCCCCCCCTCCCTCTCTCTCTCTTTACCTCTGTTCTGACTCTCTACCCTCCCTCTCTCTCTCTTTCCCTCTGTTCTGACTCCCCCCCCCTCCCTCTCTCTCTCTTTCCCTCTGTTCTGACTCTCTACCCTCCCTCTCTCTTTCCCTCTGTTCTGACTCTCTACCATCCCTCTCTCTCTTTCCCTCTGTTCTGACTCTCTACCCTCCCTCTCTCTCTCTTTCCCTCTGTTCTGACTCTCTACCCCTCTCTCTCTCTTTCCCTCTGTTCTGATTCTCTACCCTCCCTCTCTCTCTCTTTCCCTCTGTTCTGACTCTACCCACCCTCACTCTTTCCCTCTGTTCTGACTCTCTACCCTCCCTCTCTCTCTCCTTCCCTCTGTTCTGACTCTCTACCCTCCCTCTCTCTCTCTTTCCCTCTGTTCTGACTCTCTACCCTCCCTCTCTCTCTTTCCCTCTGTTCTGACTCTCTACCCTCCCTCTCTCTCTCTTTCCCTTTGTTCTGACTATCTACCCTCCTTCTCTCTCTCTTTCCCTCTGTTCTGACTCCCCCCCCTCCCTCTCTCTCTCTTTCCCTCTGTTCTGACACTCTACCCCCTATCTCTCTCTCTTTCCCTCTGTTCTGACTCTCTACCCACCCTCTCTCTCTCTTTCCCTCTGTTCTGACTCTCTACCCTCCCTCTCTCTCTCTTTCCCTTTGTTCTGACTATCTACCCTCCTTCTCTCTCTCTTTCCCTCTGTTCTGACTCCCCCCCTCCCTCTCTCTCTCTTTACCTCTGTTCTGACTCTCTACCCTCCCTCTCTCTCTCTTTCCCTCTGTTCTGACTCCCCCCCCTCCCTCTCTCTCTCTTTCCCTCTGTTCTGACACTCTACCCCCTATCTCTCTCTCTTTCCCTCTGTTCTGACTCTACCCTCCATCTCTCTCTCTTTCCCTCTGTTCTGACTCTCTACCCTCCCTCTCTCTTTCCCTCTGTTCTGACTCTCTACCATCCCTCTCTCTCTTTCCCTCTGTTCTGACTCTCTACCCTCCCTCTCTCTCTCTTTCCCTCTGTTCTGACTCTCTACCATCCCTCTCTCTCTTTCCCTCTGTTCTGATTCTCTACCCTCCCTCTCTCTCTCTTTCCCGCTGTTCTGACTCTCTACCCACCCTCACTCTTTCCCTCTGTTCTGACTCTCTACCCTCCCTCTCTCTCTCCTTCCCTCTGTTCTGACTCTCTACCATCCCTCTCTCTCTCTTTCCATCTGTTCTGACTCTCTACCCTCCCTCTCTCTCTTTCCCTCTGTTCTGACTCTCTACCCTCCCTCTCTCTCTCTCTTTCCCTCTGTTCCGACTCTCTACCCTCCCTCTCTCTCTTTCCCTCTGTTCTACTCTCTACCCTCCCCCTCTCTCTCTTTCCCTCTGTTCTTCTCTCTACCCTCCCGCTCTCTCTCTTTCCATCTGTTCTGACACTCTACCCTCCCCCTCTCTCTTTCCCTCTGTTCTGACTCTCTACCCTCCCTCTCTCTCTCTTTCCCTTTGTTCTGACTCTCTACCCTCCCTCTCTCTCTCTTTCCCTCTGTTCTGACTATCTACCCTCCTTCTCTCTCTCTTTCCCTCTGTTCTGACTCCCCCCTCCCTCTCTCTCTCTTTCCCTCTGTTCTGACTCTCTACCCCCTATCTCTCTCTCTTTCCCTCTGTTCTGACTCTCTACCCTCCCTCTCTCTCTCTTTCCCTCTGTTCTGACTCTCTACCCTCCCTCTCTCTCTCTTTCCCTCTGTTCTGACTCTACCCTCCCTCTCTCTCTCTTTCCCTCTGTTCTGACTCTCTACCCCTCTCTCTCTCTTTCCCTCTGTTCTGACTCTCTACCATCCCTCTCTCTTTCCCTCTGTTCTGACTCTCTACCATCCCTCTCTCTCTCTCTTTCCCTCTGTTCTGATTCTCTACCCTCCCTCTCTCTCTCTTTCCCTCTGTTCTGACTCTCTACCCACCCTCTCTCTCTCTTTTCCTCTCTTCTGACTCTCTACCCTCCCTCTCTCTTTCTTTCCCTCTGTTCTGACTCTCTACCCTCCCCCTCTCTCTCTTTCCCTCTGTTCTTCTCTCTACCCTCCCTCTCTCTCTCTCTTTCCATCTGTTCTGACACTCTACCCTCCCCCTCTCTCTTTCCCTCTGTTCTGACTCTCTACCCTCCCTCTCTCTCTCTTTCCCTTTGTTCTGACTCTCTACCCTCCCTCTCTCTCTCTTTCCCTTTGTTCTGACTATCTACCCTCCTTCTCTCTCTCTTTCCCTCTGTTCTGACTCCCCCCCCTCCCTCTCTCTCTCTCTCCCTCTGTTCTGACTCTCTACCCTCCCTCTCTCTCTCTTTCCCTTTGTTCTGACTCTCTACCCTCCCTCTCTCTCTCTTTCCCTCTGTTCTGACTCTCTACCCTCCCTCTCTCTCTCTTTCCCTCTGTTTTGACTCTCTACCCTCCCTCTCTCTCTCTTTCCCTCTGTTCTGACTCTCTACCCTCCCTCTCTCTCTTTCCCTCTGTTCCGTCTCTCTACCCTCCCTCTCTCTCTTTCCCTCTGTTCTTCTCTCTACCCTCCCCCTCTCTCTCTTTCCCTCTGTTCTTCTCTCTACCCTCCCGCTCTCTCTCTTTCCATCTGTTCTGACACTCTACCCTCCCCCTCTCTCTTTCCCTCTGTTCTGACTCTCTACCCTCCCTCTCTCTCTCTTTCCCTTTGTTCTGACTCTCTACCCTCCCTCTCTCTCTCTTTCCCTTTGTTCTGACTATCTACCCTCCTTCTCTCTCTCTTTCCCTCTGTTCTGACCCCCCCCCCTCCCCCTCTCTCTCTTTCCCTCTGTTCTGACTCTCTACCCTCCCTCTCTCTCTCTTTCCCTCTGTTCTGACTCTCTACCCTCCCTCTCTCTCTTTCCCTCTGTTCTGACTCTCTACCCCCTATCTCTCTCTCTTTCCCTCTGTTCTGACTCTCTACCCTCCCTCTCTCTCTCTTTCCCTCTGTTCTGACTCTCTACCCTCCCTCTCTCTCTCTCTCTTTCCCTCTGTTCTGACTCTCTACCCTCCATCTCTCTCTCTTTCCCTCTGTTCTGACTCTCTACCCTCCCTCTCTCTTTCCCTCTGTTCTGACTCTCTACCATCCCTCTCTCTCTTTCCCTCTGTTCTGACTCTCTACCCTCCCTCTCTCTCTTTTTCCCTCTGTTCTGACTCTCTACCCCTCTCTCTCTCTTTCCCTCTGTTCTGACTCTCTACCATCCCTCTCTCTTTCCCTCTGTTCTGACTCTCTACCATCCCTCTCTCTCTCTCTTTCCCTCTGTTCTGACTCTCTACCCTCCCTCTCTCTCTCTTTCCCTCTGTTCTGATTCTCTACCCTCCCTCTCTCTCTCTTTCCCTCTGTTCTGACTCTCTACCCACCCTCTCTCTCTCTTTTCCTCTGTTCTGACTCTCTACCATCCCTCTCTCTCTCTCTCTTTCCCTCTGTTCTGACTCTCTACCCTCCCTCTCTCTCTCTTTCCCTCTGTTCTGATTCTCTACCCTCCCTCTCTCTCTCTTTCCCTCTGTTCTGATTCTCTACCCTCCCTCTCTCTCTCTTTCCCTCTGTTCTGACTCTCTACCCTCCCTCTCTCTCTCTTTCCCTCTGTTCTGACTCTCTACCATCCCTCTCTCTCTCTCCTTCCCTCTGTTCTGACTCTCTACCCTCCCTCTCTCTCTCCTTCCCTCTGTTCTGACTCTCCACCATCCTTCTCTCTCTCTTCCCCTCTCTTCTGACTCTCTACCCCCCCTCTCTCTCTCTTTCCCTCTGTTCTGACTCTCTACCCTCCCTCTCTCTCTTTCCCTCTGTTCTGACTCTCTACCCCCCCTCTCTCTTTCCCTCTGTTCTTACTCTCTACCCTCCCCCTCTCTCTCTTTCCCTCTGTTCTGACTCTCTACCCTCCCTCTCTCTCTCTTTCCCTCTGTTATGACTCTCTACCATCCCTCTCTCTTTCCCTCTGTTCTGACTCTCTACCATCCCTCTCTCTCTCTCTTTCCCTCTGTTCTGACTCTCTACCCTCCCTCTCTCTCTCTTTCCCTCTGTTCTGACTCTCTACCCTCCCTCTCTCTCTCTTTCCCTCTGTTATGACTCTCTACCCTCCCCCTCTCTCTCTCTCTTTCCCTCTGTTATGACTCTCTACCATCCCTCTCTCTTTCCCTCTGTTCTGACTCTCTACCATCTCTCTCTCTCTCTCTCTTTCCCTCTGTTCTGACTCTCTACCCCCTCTCTCTCTCTTTCCCTCTGTTCTGACTCTCTACCCTCCCTCTCTCTCTCTTTCCCTCTGTTATGACTCTCTACCATCCCTCTCTCTTTCCCTCTGTTCTGACTCTCTACCCTCCCTCTCTCTCTCTTTCCCTCTGTTCTGACTCTCTACCCTCCCCCTCTCTCTCTTTCCCTCTGTTCTGACTCTCTACCCTCCCTCTCTCTCTCTTTCCCTCTGTTATGACTCTCTACCATCCCTCTCTCTTTCCCTCTGTTCTGACTCTCTACCATCCCTCTCTCTCTCTTTCCCTCTGTTCTGACTCTCTACCCTTCCTCTGTTCTGACTCTCTACCCTCCCTCTCTCTCTCTTTCCCTCTGTTCTGACTCTCTACCCTCCCTCTCTCTCTCTTTCCCTCTGTTCTGACTCTCTACCCACCCTCTCTCTCTCTTTCCCTCTGTTCTGACTCTCTACCCTCCCCCTCTCTCTCTTTCCCTCTGTTCTGACTCTCTACCCTCCCTCTCTCTCTCTTTCCCTCTGTTATGACTCTCTACCATCCCTCTCTCTTTCCCTCTGTTCTGACTCTCTACCATCCCTCTCTCTCTCTCTTTCCCTCTGTTCTGACTCTCTACCCTTCCTCTGTTCTGACTCTCTACCCTCCCTCTCTCTCTCTTTCCCTCTGTTCTGACTCTCTACCCTCCCTCCCTCTCTCTTTCCCTCTGTTCTGACTCTCTACCCACCCTCTCTCTCTCTTTCCCTCTGTTCTGACTCTCTACCCTCCCCCTCTCTCTCTTTCCCTCTGTTCTGACTCTCTACCCTCCCTCTCTCTCTCTTTCCCTCTGTTCTGACTCTCTACCATCCCTCTCTCTTTCCCTCTGTTCTGACTCTCTACCCTCCCTCTCTCTCTCTTTCCCTCTGTTCTGACTCTCTACCCTCCCTCTCTCTCTTTCCCTCTGTTCTTCTCTCTACCCTCCCTCTCTCTCTTTCCCTCTGTTCTGACTCTCTACCCTCCCTCTCTCTCTTTCCCTCTGTTCTGACTCTCTACCCTCCCCTCTCTCTCTCTTTCCCTTTGTTCTGACTATCTACCCTCCTTCTCTCTCTCTTTCCCTCTGTTCTGACTCCCCCCCTCCCTCTCTCTCTCTTTCCCTCTGTTCTGACACTCTACCCCCTATCTCTCTCTCTTTCCCTCTGTTCTGACTCTCTACCCTCCCTCTCTCTCTCTTTCCCTCTGTTCTGCCTCTCTACACTCCCTCTCTCTCTCTTTCCCTCTGTTCTGACTCTACCCTCCATCTCTCTCTCTTTCCCTCTGTTCTGACTCTCTACCCTCACTCTCTCTCTCTTTCCCTCTGTTCTGACTCTCTACCCCTCTCTCTCTCTTTCCCTCTGTTCTGACTCTATACCCTCCCTCTCTCTCTCTCTTTCCCTCTGTTCTGACTCTCTCCCCTCCCTCACTCTTTCCCTCTGTTCTGACTCTCTACCATCCCTCTCTCTTTCCCTCTGTTCTGACTCTCTACCCTCCCTCTCTCTCTCTTTCCCTCTGTTCTGACTCTCTACCCCTCTCTCTCTCTTTCCCTCTGTTCTGACTCTCTACCCTCCCTCTCTCTCTCTCTTTCCCTCTGTTCTGACTCTCTACCCTCCCTCACTCTTTCCCTCTGTTATGACTCTCTACCATCCCTCTCTCTTTCCCTCTGTTCTGACTCTCTACCATCCCTCTCTCTCTCTCTTTCCCTCTGTTCTGACTCTCTACCCTCCCTCTCTCTCTCTTTCCCTCTGTTCTGACTCTCTACCCTCCCTCTCTCTCTCTTTCCCTCTGTTCTGACTCTCTACCCTCCCTCTCACTCTCTTTCCCTCTGTTCTGACTCTCTACCCTCCCTCTCTCTCTCTTTCCCTCTGTTCTGACTCTCTACCCTCCCTCTCTCTCTCTTTCCCTCTGTTATGACTCTCTACCCTCCCTCTCTCTCTCTTTCCCTCTGTTCTGACTCTCTACCCTCCCTCTCTCTCTCTTTCCCTCTGTTCTGACTCTCTACCCTCCCTCTCTCTCTCTTTCCCTCTGTTCTGACTCTCTACCCTCCCCCTCTCTCTCTTTCCCTCTGTTCTGACTCTCTACCATCCCTCTCTCTCTCTCTTTCCCTCTGTTCTGACTCTCTACCCTCCCTCTCTCTCTCTTTCCCTCTGTTCTGATTCTCTACCCTCCCTCTCTCTCTCTTTCCCTCTGTTCTGACTCTCTACCCACCCTCTCTCTCTCTTTCCCTCTGTTCTGACTCTCTACCCTCCCCCTCTCTCTCTCTCCCTCTGTTCTGACTCTCTACCCTCCCTCTCTCTCTCTTTCCCTCTGTTATGACTCTCTACCATCCCTCTCTCTTTCCCTCTGTTCTGACTCTCTACCATCCCTCTCTCTCTCTCTCTTTCCCTCTGTTCTGACTCTCTACCCTCCCTCTCTCTCTCTTTCCCTCTGTTCTGACTCTCTCCCCTCCCTCTCTCTCTTTCCCTCTGTTCTGACTCTCTACCCTCCCTCTCTCTCTCTTTCCATCTGTTCTGACTCTCTACCCTCCCTCTCTCTCTTTCCCTCTGTTCTGACTCTCTACCCCTCTCTCTCTCTTTCCCTCTGTTCTGACTCTCTACCCTCCCTCTCTCTCTCTCTTTCCCTCTGTTCTGACTCTCTACCCTCCCTCACTCTTTCCCTACCTTAAGGGACATCTCGTACGGGAGCCGTATGATCGGTGAAGATTTTCATATTGCGAATGTATGGTCCCTTACCTGACGTCCGACGTCGTCGCAGAAAATCGCGGACGGCGTCGGGCCGAAGGCGGGGGGGAGCTCTTTCGGGAAGTCACCTGGGAATTCGTTTCGGACGTTCGGTTTCCGTTTTATAAAAATAACAAAATTTTGACTTTTTTCTGCCTTCTCAAAAATTCCCACAAGGGGGAAAATAAATCATATTGCAGGCGCACGAACACGGGGCAAACGAGCGCGGCCTTTTCTCCTAAACGGAAAATATTTCAAAGACGAAACTCGGCGAGCGTAGGTTCGGGGTAAAGGGCGGTTGGCCCCGAACGAGATGGCGTCGAGGCCTCTGCGCTTTTTGAGTTATGGCCGTTTTCCTGGGATCAAAGGTCAAAAACGCAAAGTGGGGTGCCATTTGACCGCTTCACGTCAAAGTACATAAGCGTACGGTGTCAGGAAAAAAGGAACCAGCCTTTTATCTATCGTAATTTAAGAGAAATTGTACATTGACCGTTTGGTGATGTTCAGAAAGAGGAAATTTTTTTTCAAAAAAATCACAGATCCAGTTGCAGTGTGTTCAGACGAACATTTTTGAAGTGGGTCTCGAAGCTCTGCGAGCATTCTGTGATTTTATGTGATTTTATGAAGTAACACACACTCATTTAACCCTCTGTTAATAAGTCAGTTCTTAACATAAAGACTTAAAGCTCAATATTATATAAGAGCCTACCCCAAGGAGGGTATGTGTTCACGTTCATCTTCCTATGTCAACTGGAAGTGCCTTAAGATGGTGTCATAGATGCAGTATTGAAGGGTTAAAAGGTCAGATCTTTTCAAAACTTCACTTGTGTGATTAGACAACCCTCATGAACTGTAATAAGTCATTTCTCCCAAAAGATTTCAAAGAAAAGCTCTCTCACACAAACACACACACACACAAAAAGAATGGATGGAGTGAAAAAGTACGGTGCTTAAAGACACACAAAGCCTGCGACGGTATTACTATTATCTCCAGGCCGTGCCGAGTTCAACGAGATGCCCCGCTTGACCGTAGCTCGCTCGGTCTGAGCGCAGCAACCGTTACAAGAAAACGGACCCAAATGACCTATTGACCTCCATGTCAATTTTATTTGCTTTTGGGAGACAGCGAGAGAACCGTTAAGGTTAGAAACACAATTTGACCTCAGGAATGTTCTAAAGGTCCTCCCGATCTGTGCAAGCCTAACCTTGACCTTGTGGCATTAACCCTTCACAGTTAAAAGAAGGTGTTTACATCAAAAAGTTTACAATGACATGTCTCCCCATTGGAATACATTGAGTGCGCCTCTAAATTCAACCTGGAGCCTATGTGGGTTATGAATGTCTTATGAACCTGTCTTTGATGTCAGTCCATCAGGCCACCATGAGGTCTACCTGTGTCGATTCTAAGCTTCCTGGAGCAACCGGAAGTGGTTAAATCACCCTAAAAGTGTTTGCCATAGCCAACCTGCAGTTTGAGAGAAATAGTGCATTCAACCCTATGTAAATCAGTCAATTTTTAACATACAGACTTAAAACTCAGGATTCTGTAACAGCCTACTCCAGTGATGATATGTGTTTATTTATAGCTTCCTGTGACAACAGGAAGTGCCATAACTGGTGTCAAATGGGCTGTTTCGAAGGGTTAAAAATGTCAAATCTTTCCAAAACTTCATATATGTGAATAGACAACCCTCATGAACTGTAAATCAGTCATTCATCCCATCAGATTTCAAAAAAAAAAAACACACCCACACAGAAATGATGGAGGGACACACTGAGGGTCTAAGAGGCAGACAGTGCCTGCAGTAGTTACTTTTGTTCCAACTTTTAAAGAACCGTCCGACCTAGAGTTCTGAAATTTTACAAACCTGTTCTAGACCTCAGGTCGATTGTGCACGGTGAATTATGTGGCTCTAGAAGGTTCTCGGATCGTTAAAATGCATCGTGCATTTGCCTTGTTTTCAATTCATTTTGACCTCAACGAAATGGACGACCTTTAGAAAAGTCCCAGAGTCTCAAGACTAGGTGCATTGAAACCGGCTCGGCCCATAGAGACAGACCCCGACGAGCCTCTTTGATTGCTCATTCAAGGACCCCGTAGCAAGGCAATGAAAAAAGTGGAATTTCAGCACCAATTAGGGTTTTTCTCGGGCACCGAATGACCTATCGAGCCGAAACTTAGGATTCGAGGTCGCCTCACATAGGGCTAAACATAATGTGAGCACTGGACCCGCAGCTAGAACATAACTACGTATTATTTGTTTTATTATGGTTTAAATAGAAGGCGCTGTGAATTTTGGGCCTGCTCTGAAATATGTTATAGATGGCATCTAAAGGAGTTGGAAAAAGTGAGTTTGGAGTCAGACGGTATCAGTTTGGTGTCTGAAAGTATCTATTTGACTGATGGACACTGACTTGCTAGTTGACTTTTGTCCATTTGCAATATGTTTCAACGGGGAGGCACCATGAGGAAAAAGCGACATGATGAAATTTCACGCAACGAACGATGGAGATGAACCACTATCACTGCCCGACCATCCTGAGGTCATCAGACCGTTGACTTTTGCATTTCTAAAGTATTTAAAGAATGCCCGTTACATTTGCAATATGATTCAACATCACATCATATTGCAAATGCCTGTTAAATTTGCAATATGATGTGATGTTGAATCATATTGCAAATGTAATGTGCATTCTTTAAATACTTTATAAATGCAAAAGTCAACGGTCTGATGACCTCAGGATGGCCGGGCAGTGATAGTGGTTCCTCTCCATCGCTCGTTTTGTTAAATTTCATCGTGTCGCTTTTGCCTCATGGTACCTCCCCGTTGAAACATGTTGCAAATGGACAAAAGTCAACTAGCAAGTCAACTAGCAAGTGTCACCAAAAGTTAGCTAGCAAGTGTCCATCAGTCAATTACATCTTTTCAGACACCAAACTGATACCATCTGACTCCAAACTCACTTTTTCCAACTCCTTTAGAAGCCAACTATCAAATATTTCAGAGCAGGCCCAAATTTCACAGCGCCTTCCATGCATGCACCAAAATAGCATTCTGAAATCACCACTAAAATGGCATGACCATTATCTCCAGGCCGTGCCGAGTTCAACGAGATGCCCCGCTTGACTGTAGCTCGCTCGGTCTGAGCGCAGCGACCGTTACAAGACGGACCCAAATGACCCTTTGACCTCAATGTCAATTTGATTTGCTTTTGGGAGACAGCGAGAGAACCGTTCAGGTTAGAAGCACAGTTTTACCTCAGGAACACTCCTAAGGTCCTCCCGATCTGTGCAAGCCTAACCTTGACCTTGTGGCATTAACCCTTCACAGTTAAAAGAAGGTGTTAACATCAAACAGTTGACAATGAAATGTTGCCCCATAGGAATACATTGAATGCGCCTCTAAATTCAACCTGAAGCCTATGTGGGTTATGAAGGTCTTATGAACCTGTCTTTGATAAAAATCCATCAGACCACTATGAGGTCTACCTGTGTTGATTTTAAGCTACCTGGACCAACCGGAAGTGGTTAAATCACCCTAAAAGGTGTCCTGATATACATGACTTGCAATTTTGAAAATCACTGCATTCAACCCTATGTAGATCAGTCAATTCTTAACGTATAGACTTAAAACTCAGGATTCTGTAACAGCATACCCCAATCAAGATATGTGTGTACCTATAGCTTCCTGTGCCAACCGGAAGTGCCTTAAATGGTGTCCTGGGTGCTGTTTCGAAGGGTTAAAAAGGTCAGAACTTTTCAGAACTTCATTTGTGTGATTAGGTAACCCTCATGAACTGTAAATCAGTCATTTCTCTAAACAGATGTCAAATAAAAGCTCTCTCTCACACACACACACACACAAAGCAATGATGGAGTGTTAAAGTACGGTGCTTAAAGACACACAAAGCCGACAATGGCATGCCCATTATCTCTAGGCCGTGCCGAGTTCAACGAGACGCCCCGCTTGACCGTAGCTCGCTCGGTCTGAGCGCAGCGACCGTTACAAGAAGACAGAGCAAAATGACCTTTTGACCTCAATGTCAATTTGATTTGCTTTTGGGAGACAGCGAGAGAACCGTTAAGGTTAGAAACACAATTTCACCTCAGGAACACTCCTAAGGTCCTCCCGATCTGTGCAAGCCTATCCTTGACCTTGTGGCATTAACCCTTCATAGTTAAAAGAAGGTGTTTAGATCAAACCGTTTACAATGACATTTTGCCCCATAGGAATACATTGAGTGCACCTCCAAATTCAACCTGAAGCCTATGTGGGTTATGAATGTCTTATGAACCTGTCTTTTATGTCAGTCCATCAGGCCACCATGACGTCTACCTGTGTCGATTCTAAGCTTCCTGGAGCAACCGGAAGTGGTTAAATCACCCTAAAAGTGTTTGCCATAGCCAACCTGCAGTTTGAGAGAAATAGTGCATTCAGCCCTATGTAAATCACTGAGTTCTTAACGTATAGGCTTAAAACTCAGGATTCTGTAAAAGCCTACTCCAGTGAGTATATGTGTTTACTGTCAGCTTCCTGTGCAAACCGGAAGTGCCATAATTAGTGTCAATTGAGCTGTTTCGAAGGGTTAAAAAAGTCCAATCTTTCCAAAACTTCATATTTGTGATTAGGCAACCCCCCTGAACTGTAAATCAGTCATTAGTCCCATCAGATTTCAAAAACAAATTTACACACCCAAACAGAACTGATGGAAGGACACACTGAGGGGCTAAGAGGCAGACAGTGCCTGCGGTAGTTACTTTTGTTCCTACTTTTAAAGAACCGTCAGACCTAGAGTTCCGAAACTTTACAAACCTGTTCTAGACCTCAGGTCGATTGTGCACAGTGAATTATGTGGCGCTAGAAGGTTCTCGGATCGATAAAAAGCATTGTGTATTTGCTGTGTTTTCAATTCATTTTGACCTCAACGAAACGGACGGCATTTAGAAAAGTCCCAGAGTCTCAAGACTAGGTGCGTTGAAACCGGCTCGGCCCATAGAGACAGAACCCGACGAGCCTGCTTGATTGCTCATTCAAGGACCCCGTAGCAAGGCAATGAAAAAAGTGGAATTTCAGCACCAATTAGGGTTTTTCTCGGGCACCGAATGACCTATCGAGCCGAAACTTGGGATTCGAGGTCGCCTCACATAGGGCTAAACATAATGTGAGCACTGGACCCGCAGCTAGAACATAACTACATATTATTTGTTTTATTATGGTTTAAATAGAAGGCGCTGTGAATTTCACGCAACGAACGATGGAGATGAACCACTATCACTGCCCGGCCATCCTGAGGTCATCAGACCGTTGACTTTTGCCTTTCTAAAGTATTTAAAGAATGCCCGTTACATTTGCAATATGATTCAACATCACATCATATTGCAAATTTAACAGGCATTTGCAATATGATGTGATGTTGAATCATATTGCAAACGTAACAGTGTGTGTTACTTTTGCAATATGATGTGTTGAATCATATTGCAAATATAACGTGCATTCTTTAAATAAACCCTATGTGGGTTATGAATGTCTTATGAACCAGTCTTCAATGACAATCCATCAAGCCACTATGAGGTCTACCTGTGTCGATTCTAAGCTTCCTGGAGCAACCAGAAGTGATAAAATCACCCTAAAAGTGTTTTGCCATAGCCAACCAGCAGTTTGTGATTTATAGTGCATTCAACCCTGTGTAAATCAGTCAGTTCTTAACGTATAGACTTAAAACTCAGGATTCTCTAAGAGCATACCCCGATCAGCATATGTCTTTTCTTATAGCTTCCTGTGCCAACCGGAAGTGCCTTAAAATGGGGTCATAGGTGCTGTTTCGAAGGGTTAAAAAAGTCAGATCTTTCCAAAACTTTAAGTGTGTGATTAGGCAACCTTCATGAACTGTAAATCAGTCATTTCTCGAAACAGATGTCAAAGAAAAGCTCACAAACACACACACAAGTCCAAACTGTTTGTGCACCTGGTATTTTTTTTAGGTTACCAGATGCCCTGGTTGAAATTGCGTTTAGGGGGCATCCAGACTTCCATACCCGCTCTGGGAGCACTATTCGACGGACAAAAATCAATGGGTGTTGGCCTTTATGGAGGTTTTCCAAAAAAGTCAGAAAATATTCTGGTTTTTTTTCTGAAAAATATTTTTTGTTTTTTATTCTCGAGTCAATGGCCTGAGTGATTTCTGGAGTTTTTCCAAAAAACTCGAAAAATATTCTAAGTCCAAACTTTTCGTGCAACTGGTATTTTTTTTAGGTTACCAGATGCCGTGGATGAAATTGCGTTTAGGGGGCATCCGGACTTCCATACCCGCTCTGGGAGCACTATTCGACGGACAAAAATCAATGGGTGTTGGCCTGAGTGATTTATGGAGGTTTTCCAAAAAAGTCAGAAAATATTCTGTTTTTTTTTCTGAAAAATATTTTTTGTTTTTTATTCTCGAGTCAATGGGGTCCGGCCTGAGTGATTTATGGAGCTTTCCAAACAAAGTAAAAAAATATTCTATGTTTCTGTCACGTTCCTGACCTTTTTTCCTTTGTTTTTGTATTTATTTAGTTGGTCAGGGCGTGAGTTGGGTGGGTTGTCTATGTTTGTATTTCTATGTTGGGAGTTTGTGTTCGGCCTGGTATGATTCTCAATCAGAGACAGCTGTCAATCGTTGTCCCTGATTGAGAGTCATACTTAGGCAGCCTGGGTTTCACCTGTGTTTTGTGGGTGTTTGTTTCCTGTGTCAGTGTTTGGGCCACACAGGACTGTTTAAGGTATGTCACGTTTGTTGTTTTGTAGTTTGTAGTGTTGTTCATGTTTCATTAAAATTATGAACACTTACCTCTCCGCATCTTGGTCCGATCCATGCTCCTCCTCGTCTGAGGAGGAGAACGACATTGACAGCCATTACAGAAACACCCACCACAACAGGACCAAGCGGATTGAGGAAGGAAGGCAAGAACAACAGCAATGGGGAAAAGAGGAATGGACTTGGGAGGAAATCCTAGACGGCAAAGGACCCTGGACTCAGCCAGGGGAATATCGCCGTCCCAAAGCGGAGCTGGAGGCAGCGAAAGCGGAGAGGAGGTTCTATGAGGCAAAAGCACGTAAGAGCGGCTGGAAGCCCGAGATGCTCACCCAAAAATTTCTTGGGGGGGGGCTTAAGGGGAGTGTGGCGAAGCCGGGTTGGATACCTGAGCCAACTCCCCGGGCTTACCGTGGAGTGAGAGGGCGTCGTTCTGGTCAGACACCGTGTTATGCGGTAAAGCGCACGGTGTCCCCAGTACGCGTGCTTAGCCCAGTGCGGGCTATTCCACCTTGCCGCACTGGGAGGGCTAGGTTGGGCATCGAGCCGGATGCCATGAAGCCGGCCCAACGTATCTGGCCTCCAGTACGTCTTCTCGGGCCGGCGTACATGGCACCAGCCTTACAGGTGGTGTCCCCGGTTCGCCTGCATAGCCCAGTGCGGGCTATTCCACCTCGCCGCACTGGCAGGGCTACGGGGATCATTCAACCTGGTAAGGTTGGGGAGGCTCGGTGCTCAAGAGCACGTGTCCTCCTTCACGGTCCGGTATATCCGGCGCCACCTTCCCACCCCAGCCCAGTACCACCAGTGCCTACACCACGCACCAGGCTTCCAGTGCATCTCCAGAGCCCTGTTCCTCCTCCACGCACTCTCCCTATGGTGCGTGTATCCAGCCCGGTACCTCCAGTTCCGGCACCACGCACAAAGCCTCCTGTGCGTCTCCAGAGTCCTGTACGCACTGTTCCTTCTCCCCGCACTCGCCCTGAGGTGCGTGTCCTCAGCCCGGTACCTCCAGTTCCGGTACCACGCACCAGGCCTATAGTGCGTCTCAGCCGGCCAGAGTCTGCCGTCTGCCCAGCGGCGCCTGAACTGCCCGTCTGCCCAGCGGCGCCTGAACTGCCCGTCTGCCCAGCGGCGCCTGAACTGCCCGTCTGCCGAGCGGCGCCTGAACTGCCCGTCTGCCCAGCGGCGCCTGAACTGCCCGTCTCCCTAGCGCCGTCTGAGCCATCCGTCTGCCCAGTGCCGTTAGAGCCGATAGTCAGTCAGGAGCCGCTAGAGCCAGTCGTCAGACAGGATCTGCCAGAGCCGCCAACCAGACAGGATCTGCCGGAGCTGTCAGCCAGTCATGAGCTGCCCCACAGTCATGAGCTGCCCCACAGTCATGAGCTGCCCCACAGTCATGAGCTGCCCCACAGTCCGGAGCTGCCACTCAGTCCGGAGCTGCCATTAGTCCGGAGTTGTCCCTCTGTCCTAAGCTATCTCTCTGTCCTGAGCTACCTCTCTGTCCTGAGCTGTCTCCAGAAAGCACTTTTTAAAGAGGGTGATACGTTTTTTTCAAAATATTTGACATTTTTGACTTTTGACTTTTGACTTTTGACTTCCTATGAAATCACATTCCAAATGCACAAAACATATTCCTTAAGTCCAAATAAAAATGTCCAAAAAATTATGTTAATAAAATTTGACAAAGGTATTTTCATACAGTTCTTACACATGTGTAATTGACATAAAAATGGAAAGAATTTCGAAAAAACGGTCCAGAAAGCACTTTTTTAAAGGGGGTGATACGTTTTTTCCAAATTTTTGACTTTTGACTTTTGACTTCCTATGAAATCACATTCCAAATGCACAAAACATATTGCTTAAGGCAAAATAAAAATTTCAAAAAAATTATGTTAATAAAATTTGACAAAAGTATTTTCATACAGTGCTTACACATGGGTAATTAACATAAAAATGGAAAGAATTTCGAAAAAACGGTCCAGAAAGCACTTTTTTAAGGGGGTGATAAGTTTTTGCCAAAATTTTCAAAATCTCAAAATTTGACTCTTGGGTTTTGACTTGTGTTACAAAAGGCCTATGAAAAATTAACATAGAACTCACTCGCCCACTATAGGATTTTTGGGGTGTTACACAGCTCATTTACAATATGGCATTTGCCATCAACTTTGCACGAAACTCCGCCGGATGCAATATGATATTCCACACGATCCCATTGTGTATATGGTACGCTAGGTGCCAATAAGTTGCCATGTTATTTTGTACAATTGGGGGGGGGGGTTCCCTTACCTCTGTTATGACTCTCTACCATCCCTCTCTCTTTCCCTCTGTTCTGACTCTCTACCATCCCTCTCTCTCTCTCTTTCCCTCTGTTCTGACTCTCTACCCTCCCTCTCTCTCTCTTTCCCTCTGTTCTGACTCTCTACCCTCCCTCTCTCTCTCTTTCCCTCTGTTATGACTCTCTACCCTCCCCCTCTCTCTCTCTCTTTCCCTCTGTTATGACTCTCTACCATCCCTCTCTCTTTCCCTCTGTTCTGACTCTCTACCATCCATCTCTCTCTCTCTTTCCCTCTGTTCTGACTCTCTACCCTCCCTCTCTCTCTCTCTTTCCCTCTGTTCTGACTCTCTACCCTCCCTCTCTCTCTCTTTCCCTCTGTTCTGACTCTCTACCCTCCCTCTCACTCTCTTTCCCTCTGTTCTGACTCTCTACCCTCCCTCTCTCTCTCTTTCCCTCTGTTCTGACTCTCTACCCTCCCCCTCTCTCTCTTTCCCTCTGTTCTGACTCTCTACCCTCCCTCTCTCTCTCTTTCCCTCTGTTATGACTCTCTACCCTCCCTCTCTCTCTCTTTCCCTCTGTTCTGACTCTCTACCCTCCCTCTCTCTCTCTTTCCCTCTGTTCTGACTCTCTACCCTCCCTCTCTCTCTCTTTCCCTCTGTTCTGACTCTCTACCCTCCCCCTCTCTCTCTTTCCCTCTGTTCTGACTCTCTACCATCCCTCTCTCTCTCTCTTTCCCTCTGTTCTGACTCTCTACCCTCCCTCTCTCTCTCTTTCCCTCTGTTCTGATTCTCTACCCTCCCTCTCTCTCTCTTTCCCTCTGTTCTGACTCTCTACCCACCCTCTCTCTCTCTTTCCCTCTGTTCTGACTCTCTACCCTCCCCCTCTCTCTCTTTCCCTCTGTTCTGACTCTCTACCCTCCCTCTCTCTCTCTTTCCCTCTGTTATGACTCTCTACCATCCCTCTCTCTTTCCCTCTGTTCTGACTCTCTACCATCCCTCTCTCTCTCTCTTTCCCTCTGTTCTGACTCTCTACCCTCCCTCTCTCTCTCTTTCCCTCTGTTCTGACTCTCTACCCTCCCTCTCTCTCTTTCCCTCTGTTCTGACTCTCTACCCTCCCTCTCTCTCTCTTTCCATCTGTTCTGACTCTCTACCCTCCCTCTCTCTCTTTCCCTCTGTTCTGACTCTCTACCCTCCCTCTCTCTCTCTTTCCATCTGTTCTGACTCTCTACCCTCCCTCTCTCTCTTTCCCTCTGTTCTTCTCTCTACCCTCCCTCTCTCTCTCTTTCCCTCTGTTCTGACTCTCTACCCTCCCTCTCTCTCTCTTTCCATCTGTTCTGACTCTCTACCCTCCCTCTCTCTCTTTCCCTCTGTTCTGACTCTCTACCCTCCATCTCTCTCTCTTTCCCTCTGTTCTGACTATCTACCCTCCTTCTCTCTCTCTTTCCCTCTGTTCTGACTCCCCCCTCCCTCTCTCTCTCTTTCCCTCTGTTCTGACTCTCTACCCTCCCTCTCTCTCTCTTTCCCTCTGTTCTGACTCCCCCCCCCTCCCTCTCTCTCTCTTTCCCTCTGTTCTGACACTCTACCCCCTATCTCTCTCTCTTTCCCTCTGTTCTGACTCTACCCTCCATCTCTCTCTCTTTCCCTCTGTTCTGACTCTCTACCCTCCCTCTCTCTTTCCCTCTGTTCTGACTCTCTACCATCCCTCTCTCTCTTTCCCTCTGTTCTGACTCTCTACCCTCCCTCTCTCTCTCTTTCCCTCTGTTCTGACTCTCTACCCCTCTCTCTCTCTTTCCCTCTGTTCTGACTCTCTACCCTCCCTCTCTCTCTCTCTTTCCCTCTGTTCTGACTCTCTACCCTCCCTCACTCTTTCCCTCTGTTCTGACTCTCTACCCTCCCTCTCTCTCTCTTTCCCTCTGTTCTGACTCTCTACCATCCCTCTCTCTCTCTTTCCATCTGTTCTGACTCTCTACCCTCCCTCTCTCTCTTTCCCTCTGTTCTGACTCTCTACCCTCCCTCTCTCTCTCTTTCCCTTTGTTCTGACTCCCCCCCCTCCCTCTCTCTCTCTTTCCCTCTGTTCTGACACTCTACCCCCTATCTCTCTCTCTTTCCCTCTGTTCTGACTCTCTACCCACCCTCTCTCTCTCTTTCCCTCTGTTCTGACTCCCCCCCTCCCTCTCTCTCTCTTTCCCTCTGTTCTGACACTCTACCCCCTATCTCTCTCTCTTTCCCTCTGTTATGACTCTCTACCATCCCTCTCTCTTTCCCTCTGTTCTGACTCTCTACCCTCCCTCTCTCTCTTTCCCTCTGTTCTGACTCTCTACCCTCCCCCTCTCTCTTTCCATCTGTTCTGACTCTCTACCCTCCCTCTCTCTCTTTCCCTCTGTTCTTCTCTCTACCCTCCCTCTCTCTCTTTCCCTCTGTTCTGACTCTCTACCCTCCCTCTCTCTCTCTTTCCATCTGTTCTGACTCTCTACCCTCCCTCTCTCTCTTTCCCTCTGTTCTGACTCTCTACCCTCCCTCTCCCTCTCTTTCCCTTTGTTCTGACTATCTACCCTCCTTCTCTCTCTCTTTCCCTCTGTTCTGAATCCCCCCCTCCCTCTCTCTCTCTTTACCTCTGTTCTGACTCTCTACCCTCCCTCTCTCTCTCTTTCCCTCTGTTCTGACTCCCCCCCCCTCCCTCTCTCTCTCTTTCCCTCTGTTCTGACTCTCTACCCTCCCTCTCTCTTTCCCTCTGTTCTGACTCTCTACCATCCCTCTCTCTCTTTCCCTCTGTTCTGACTCTCTACCCTCCCTCTCTCTCTCTTTCCCTCTGTTCTGACTCTCTACCCCTCTCTCTCTCTTTCCCTCTGTTCTGATTCTCTACCCTCCCTCTCTCTCTCTTTCCCTCTGTTCTGACTCTACCCACCCTCACTCTTTCCCTCTGTTCTGACTCTCTACCCTCCCTCTCTCTCTCCTTCCCTCTGTTCTGACTCTCTACCATCCCTCTCTCTCTCTTTCCCTCTGTTCTGACTCTCTACCCTCCCCTCTCTCTCTTTCCCTCTGTTCTGACTCTCTACCCTCCCTCTCTCTCTCTTTCCCTTTGTTCTGACTATCTACCCTCCTTCTCTCTCTCTTTCCCTCTGTTCTGACTCCCCCCCCTCCCTCTCTCTCTCTTTCCCTCTGTTCTGACACTCTACCCCCTATCTCTCTCTCTTTCCCTCTGTTCTGACTCTCTACCCACCCTCTCTCTCTCTTTCCCTCTGTTCTGACTCTCTACCCTCCCTCTCTCTCTCTTTCCCTTTGTTCTGACTATCTACCCTCCTTCTCTCTCTCTTTCCCTCTGTTCTGACTCCCCCCCTCCCTCTCTCTCTCTTTACCTCTGTTCTGACTCTCTACCCTCCCTCTCTCTCTCTTTCCCTCTGTTCTGACTCCCCCCCCTCCCTCTCTCTCTCTTTCCCTCTGTTCTGACACTCTACCCCCTATCTCTCTCTCTTTCCCTCTGTTCTGACTCTACCCTCCATCTCTCTCTCTTTCCCTCTGTTCTGACTCTCTACCCTCCCTCTCTCTTTCCCTCTGTTCTGACTCTCTACCATCCCTCTCTCTCTTTCCCTCTGTTCTGACTCTCTACCCTCCCTCTCTCTCTCTTTCCCTCTGTTCTGACTCTCTACCATCCCTCTCTCTCTTTCCCTCTGTTCTGATTCTCTACCCTCCCTCTCTCTCTCTTTCCCGCTGTTCTGACTCTCTACCCACCCTCACTCTTTCCCTCTGTTCTGACTCTCTACCCTCCCTCTCTCTCTCCTTCCCTCTGTTCTGACTCTCTACCATCCCTCTCTCTCTCTTTCCATCTGTTCTGACTCTCTACCCTCCTCTCTCTCTTTCCCTCTGTTCTGACTCTCTACCCTCCCTCTCTCTCTCTCTTTCCCTCTGTTCCGACTCTCTACCCTCCCTCTCTCTCTTTCCCTCTGTTCTTCTCTCTACCCTCCCCCTCTCTCTCTTTCCCTCTGTTCTTCTCTCTACCCTCCCTCTCTCTCTCTTTCCCTCTGTTCTGACACTCTACCCTCCCTCTCTCTCTTTCCCTCTGTTCTGACTCTCTACCCTCCCTCTCTCTCTCTTTCCCTTTGTTCTGACTCTCTACCCTCCCTCTCTCTCTCTTTCCCTCTGTTCTGACTATCTACCCTCCTTCTCTCTCTCTTTCCCTCTGTTCTGACTCCCCCCCCCCCTCCCTCTCTCTCTCTTTCCCTCTGTTCTGACTCTCTACCCCCTATCTCTCTCTCTTTCCCTCTGTTCTGACTCTCTACCCTCCCTCTCTCTCTCTTTCCCTCTGTTCTGACTCTCTACCCTCCCTCTCTCTCTCTTTCCCTCTGTTCTGACTCTACCCTCCCTCTCTCTCTCTTTCCCTCTGTTCTGACTCTCTACCCCTCTCTCTCTCTTTCCCTCTGTTCTGACTCTCTACCATCCCTCTCTCTTTCCCTCTGTTCTGACTCTCTACCATCCCTCTCTCTCTCTCTTTCCCTCTGTTCTGATTCTCTACCCTCCCTCTCTCTCTCTTTCCCTCTGTTCTGACTCTCTACCCACCCTCTCTCTCTCTTTTCCTCTCTTCTGACTCTCTACCCTCCCTCTCTCTTTCTTTCCCTCTGTTCTGACTCTCTAACCCTCCCCCTCTCTCTCTTTCCCTCTGTTCTTCTCTCTACCCTCCCTCTCTCTCTCTCTTTCCATCTGTTCTGACACTCTACCCTCCCCCTCTCTCTTTCCCTCTGTTCTGACTCTCTACCCTCCCTCTCTCTCTCTTTCCCTTTGTTCTGACTCTCTACCCTCCCTCTCTCTCTCTTTCCCTTTGTTCTGACTATCTACCCTCCTTCTCTCTCTCTTTCCCTCTGTTCTGACTCCCCCCCCTCCCTCTCTCTCTCTCTCCCTCTGTTCTGACTCTCTACCCTCCCTCTCTCTCTCTTTCCCTTTGTTCTGACTCTCTACCCTCCCTCTCTCTCTCTTTCCCTCTGTTCTGACTCTCTACCCTCCCTCTCTCTCTCTTTCCCTCTGTTTTGACTCTCTACCCTCCCTCTCTCTCTCTTTCCCTCTGTTCTGACTCTCTACCCTCCCTCTCTCTCTTTCCCTCTGTTCCGTCTCTCTACCCTCCCTCTCTCTCTTTCCCTCTGTTCTACTCTCTACCCTCCCCCTCTCTCTCTTTCCCTCTGTTCTTCTCTCTACCCTCCCGCTCTCTCTCTTTCCATCTGTTCTGACACTCTACCCTCCCCCTCTCTCTTTCCCTCTGTTCTGACTCTCTACCCTCCCTCTCTCTCTCTTTCCCTTTGTTCTGACTCTCTACCCTCCCTCTCTCTCTCTTTCCCTTTGTTCTGACTATCTACCCTCCTTCTCTCTCTCTTTCCCTCTGTTCTGACTCCCCCCCTCCCCCTCTCTCTCTTTCCCTCTGTTCTGACTCTCTACCCTCCCTCTCTCTCTTTCCCTCTGTTCTTCTCTCTACCCTCTCTCTCTTTCCCTCTGTTCTGACTCTCTACCCCCTATCTCTCTCTCTTTCCCTCTGTTCTGACTCTCTACCCTCCCTCTCTCTCTCTTTCCCTCTGTTCTGACTCTCTACCCTCCCTCTCTCTCTCTCTCTTTCCCTCTGTTCTGACTCTCTACCCTCCATCTCTCTCTCTTTCCCTCTGTTCTGACTCTCTACCCTCCCTCTCTCTTTCCCTCTGTTCTGACTCTCTACCATCCCTCTCTCTCTTTCCCTCTGTTCTGACTCTCTACCCTCCCTCTCTCTCTTTTTCCCTCTGTTCTGACTCTCTACCCCTCTCTCTCTCTTTCCCTCTGTTCTGACTCTCTACCATCCCTCTCTCTTTCCCTCTGTTCTGACTCTCTACCATCCCTCTCTCTCTCTCTTTCCCTCTGTTCTGACTCTCTACCCTCCCTCTCTCTCTCTTTCCCTCTGTTCTGATTCTCTACCCTCCCTCTCTCTCTCTTTCCCTCTGTTCTGACTCTCTACCCACCCTCTCTCTCTCTTTTCCTCTGTTCTGACTCTCTACCATCCCTCTCTCTCTCTCTCTTTCCCTCTGTTCTGACTCTCTACCCTCCCTCTCTCTCTCTTTCCCTCTGTTCTGATTCTCTACCCTCCCTCTCTCTCTCTTTCCCTCTGTTCTGATTCTCTACCCTCCCTCTCTCTCTCTTTCCCTCTGTTCTGACTCTCTACCCACCCTCTCTCTCTCTTTCCCTCTGTTCTGACTCTCTACCCTCCCTCTCTCTCCTTCCCTCTGTTCTGACTCTCTACCCTCCCTCTCTCTCTCCTTCCCTCTGTTCTGACTCTCCACCATCCCTCTCTCTCTCTCTTCCCCTCTCTTCTGACTCTCTACCCCCCCTCTCTCTTTCTCTCTGTTCTGACTCTCTACCCTCCCTCTCTCTCTCTTTCCCTCTGTTCTGACTCTCTACCCCCCCTCTCTCTTTCCCTCTGTTCTTACTCTCTACCCTCCCCCTCTCTCTCTTTCCCTCTGTTCTGACTCTCTACCCTCCCTCTCTCTCTCTTTCCCTCTGTTATGACTCTCTACCATCCCTCTCTCTTTCCCTCTGTTCTGACTCTCTACCATCCCTCTCTCTCTCTCTTTCCCTCTGTTCTGACTCTCTACCCTCCCTCTCTCTCTCTTTCCCTCTGTTCTGACTCTCTACCCTCCCTCTCTCTCTCTTTCCCTCTGTTATGACTCTCTACCCTCCCCCTCTCTCTCTCTCTTTCCCTCTGTTATGACTCTCTACCATCCCTCTCTCTTTCCCTCTGTTCTGACTCTCTACCATCTCTCTCTCTCTCTCTCTTTCCCTCTGTTCTGACTCTCTACCCCCTCTCTCTCTCTTTCCCTCTGTTCTGACTCTCTACCCTCCCTCTCTCTCTCTTTCCCTCTGTTATGACTCTCTACCATCCCTCTCTCTTTCCCTCTGTTCTGACTCTCTACCCTCCCTCTCTCTCTCTTTCCCTCTGTTCTGACTCTCTACCCTCCCCCTCTCTCTCTTTCCCTCTGTTCTGACTCTCTACCCTCCCTCTCTCTCTCTTTCCCTCTGTTATGACTCTCTACCATCCCTCTCTCTTTCCCTCTGTTCTGACTCTCTACCATCCCTCTCTCTCTCTTTCCCTCTGTTCTGACTCTCTACCCTTCCTCTGTTCTGACTCTCTACCCTCCCTCTCTCTCTCTTTCCCTCTGTTCTGACTCTCTACCCTCCCTCTCTCTCTCTTTCCCTCTGTTCTGACTCTCTACCCACCCTCTCTCTCTCTTTCCCTCTGTTCTGACTCTCTACCCTCCCCCTCTCTCTCTTTCCCTCTGTTCTGACTCTCTACCCTCCCTCTCTCTCTCTTTCCCTCTGTTATGACTCTCTACCATCCCTCTCTCTTTCCCTCTGTTCTGACTCTCTACCATCCCTCTCTCTCTCTCTTTCCCTCTGTTCTGACTCTCTACCCTTCCTCTGTTCTGACTCTCTACCCTCCCTCTCTCTCTCTTTCCCTCTGTTCTGACTCTCTACCCTCCCTCCCTCTCTCTTTCCCTCTGTTCTGACTCTCTACCCACCCTCTCTCTCTCTTTCCCTCTGTTCTGACTCTCTACCCTCCCCCTCTCTCTCTTTCCCTCTGTTCTGACTCTCTACCCTCCCTCTCTCTCTCTTTCCCTCTGTTCTGACTCTCTACCATCCCTCTCTCTTTCCCTCTGTTCTGACTCTCTACCCTCCCTCTCTCTCTCTTTCCCTCTGTTCTGACTCTCTACCCTCCCTCTCTCTCTTTCCCTCTGTTCTTCTCTCTACCCTCTCTCTCTTTCCCTCTGTTCTGACTCTCTACCCTCCCTCTCTCTCTTTCCCTCTGTTCTGACTCTCTACCCTCCCCCTCTCTCTCTTTCCCTTTGTTCTGACTATCTACCCTCCTTCTCTCTCTCTTTCCCTCTGTTCTGACTCCCCCCCTCCCTCTCTCTCTCTTTCCCTCTGTTCTGACACTCTACCCCCTATCTCTCTCTCTTTCCCTCTGTTCTGACTCTCTACCCTCCCTCTCTCTCTCTTTCCCTCTGTTCTGCCTCTCTACACTCCCTCTCTCTCTCTTTCCCTCTGTTCTGACTCTACCCTCCATCTCTCTCTCTTTCCCTCTGTTCTGACTCTCTACCCTCACTCTCTCTCTCTTTCCCTCTGTTCTGACTCTCTACCCCTCTCTCTCTCTTTCCCTCTGTTCTGACTCTATACCCTCCCTCTCTCTCTCTCTTTCCCTCTGTTCTGACTCTCTCCCCTCCCTCACTCTTTCCCTCTGTTCTGACTCTCTACCATCCCTCTCTCTTTCCCTCTGTTCTGACTCTCTACCCTCCCTCTCTCTCTCTTTCCCTCTGTTCTGACTCTCTACCCCTCTCTCTCTCTTTCCCTCTGTTCTGACTCTCTACCCTCCCTCTCTCTCTCTCTTTCCCTCTGTTCTGACTCTCTACCCTCCCTCACTCTTTCCCTCTGTTATGACTCTCTACCATCCCTCTCTCTTTCCCTCTGTTCTGACTCTCTACCATCCCTCTCTCTCTCTCTTTCCCTCTGTTCTGACTCTCTACCCTCCCTCTCTCTCTCTTTCCCTCTGTTCTGACTCTCTACCCTCCCTCTCTCTCTCTTTCCCTCTGTTCTGACTCTCTACCCTCCCTCTCACTCTCTTTCCCTCTGTTCTGACTCTCTACCTCCCTCTCTCTCTCTTTCCCTCTGTTCTGACTCTCTACCCTCCCTCTCTCTCTCTTTCCCTCTGTTATGACTCTCTACCCTCCCTCTCTCTCTCTTTCCCTCTGTTCTGACTCTCTACCCTCCCTCTCTCTCTCTTTCCCTCTGTTCGACTCTCTACCCTCCCTCTCTCTCTCTTTTCCCTCTGTTCTGACTCTCTACCCTCCCCCTCTCTCTCTTTCCCTCTGTTCTGACTCTCTACCATCCCTCTCTCTCTCTCTTTCCCTCTGTTCTGACTCTCTACCTCCCTCTCTCTCTCTTTCCCTCTGTCTGATTCTCTACCCTCCCTCTCTCTCTCTTTCCCCTCTGTTCTGACTCTCTACCCACCCTCTCTCTCTCTTTCCCTCTGTTCTGACTCTCTACCCTCCCCCTCTCTCTCTCTCCCTCTGTTCTGACTCTCTACCTCCCTCTCTCTCTCTTTCCCTCTGTTATGACTCTCTACCACCCTCTCTCTTTCCCTCTGTTCTGACTCTCTACCATCCTCTCCTCTCTCTTTCCTCTGTCTGACTTCTACCCTCCCTCTCTCTCTTTCCTCTGGTTTCTGACTCTCTCCCCTCCCTCTCTCTCTTTCCCTCTGTTCTGACTCTCTACCCTCCCTCTCTCTCTCTTTCCATCTGTTCTGACTCTCTACCCTCCTCTCATCTCTTTCCCTCTGTCTGACTCTCTACCCCTCTCTCTCTCTTTCCCTCTGTTCTGACTCTCTACCCTCCCTCTCTCTCTCTCTTTCCCTCTGTTCTGACTCTCTACCCTCCCTTTCATACCTTAAGGGACATCTGGTACGGGAGCCGTATGATCGGTGAAGATTTTCATATTGCGAATGTACGGTCCCTTACTAGACGTCCGACGTCGTCTTAGAAAATCGCGGACGGCGTCGGGCCGAAGGCGGGGGGGAGCTCTTTCGGGAAGTCACCTGGGAATTCGTTTCGGACGTTCGGTTTCCGTTTTATAAAAATAACAAAATTTTGACTTTTTTCTGCCTTCTCAAAAATTCCCACAAGGGGGAAAATAAATCATATTGCAGGCGCACGAACACGGGGCAAACGAGCGCGGCCTTTTCTCCTAAACGGAAAATATTTCAAAGACGAAACTCGGCGAGCGTAGGTTCGGGGTAAAGGGCGGTTGGCCCCGAACGAGATGGCGTCGAGGCCTCTGCGCTTTTTGAGTTATGGCCGTTTTCCTGGGATCAAAGGTCAAAAACGCAAAGTGGGGTGCCATTTGACCGCTTCACGTCAAAGTACATAAGCGTACGGTGTCAGGAAAAAAGGAACCAGCCTTTATCTATCGTAATTTAAGAGAAATGTACATTGACCGTTTGGTGATGTTCACAAAGAGGAATTTTTTTTTCAAAAAAATCACAGATCCAGTTGCAGTGTGTTCAGACGAACATTTTTAAAGTGGGTCTCGAAGCTCTGCGAGAATCTGTGATTTTATATGATTTTATGAAATAACACACACTCATTTAACCCTCTTTAATAAGTCAGTTCTTAACATAAAGACTTAAAACTCAATATTATATAAGAGCCTACCCAAGGAGGGTATGTGTTCACGTTCAGCTTCCTATGTCAACTGGAAGTACCTTAAATGGTGCCATAGGGTCAGGTTTGAAGGGTAAAAGGTCAGATCTTTTCAAAACTTCACTTGTGTGATTAGACAACCCTCATGAACTGTAATCAGTCATTTTCCCAACAGATGTCAAAGAAAAGCTCTCTCACACAAACACACACACACAAAAAGGAAGGATGGAGTGAAAAAGTACGGTGCTTAAAGACACACAAAGCCTGCACTGGCATTACTATTATCTCCAGGCCGTGCCGAGTTCAACGAGATGCCCCGCTTGACCGTAGCTCGCTCGGTCTGAGCGCAGCGACCGTTACAAGAAACGGACCAAATGACCTTTTGACCTCAATGTCAATTTATTTGCTTTTGGGAGACAGAGAGAGAACCGTTAAGGTTAGAAACACAATTTCACCTCAGGAATGTTCTAAGGTCCTCCCGATCTGTGCAAGCCTAACCTTGACCTTGTGGCATTAACCCTTCACAGTTAAAAGAAGGTGTTTACATCAAATAGTTTACAATGAATGTCTCCCCATTGGAATACATTGACTGCACCTCTAAATTCAACCTAAAGCCTATGTGGGTTATGAATGTCTTATGAACCTGTCTTTGATGTCAGTCCATCAGGCCACCATGAGGTCTACCTGTGTCGATTCTAAGCTTCCTGGAGCAACCGGAAGTGGTTAAATCACCCTAAAAGTGTTTGCCATAGCCAACCTGCAGTTTGAGAGAAATAGTGCATTCAGCCCTATGTAAATCAGTCAATTTTTAACATACAGACTTAAAACTCAGGATTCTGTAACAGCCTACTCCAGTGATGATATGTGTTTATTTATAGCTTCCTGTGACAACCGGAAGTGCCATAACTGGTGTCAAATGGGCTGTTTCGAAGGGTTAAAAATGTCAAATCTTTCCAAAACTTCATATATGTGAATAGACAACCCTCATGAACTGTAAATCAGTCTTCATCCCATCAGATTTCAAAAAAAAAAATACACACCGACACAGAAATGATGGAGGGACACACTGAGGGGCTAAGAGGCAGACAGTGCCTGCAGTAGTTACTTTTGTTCCAACTTTTAAAGAACCGTCAGACCTAGAGTTCTGAAAATTTACAAACCTGTTCTAGACCTCAGGTCGATTGTGCACGGTGAATTATATGGCTCTAGAAGGTTCTCGGATCGATAAAAAGCATCGTGTATTTGCCATGTTTTCAATTCATTTTGACCTCAACGAAACGGACGACTTTAGAAAAGTCCCAGAGTCTCAAGACTAGGTGCGTTGAAACCGGCTCGGCCCATAGAGACAGACCCCAACGAGCCTGTTTGATTGCTCATTCAAGGACCCCGTAGCAAGGCAATGAAAAAAGTGGAATTTCAGCACCAATTAGGGTTTTGCTCGGGCACCGAATGACCTATCGAGCCGAAACTTGGGATTCGAGGTCGCTTCACATAGGGCTAAACATAATGTGTGAACTGGACCCGCAGCTAGAACATAACTACGTATTATTTGTTTTATTATGGTTTAAATAGAAGGCGCTGTGAATTTTGGGCCTGCTCTGAAATATGTTATAGTTGGCATCTAAAGGAGTTGGAAAAAGTGAGTTTGGAGTCAGATGGTATCAGTTTGGTGTCTGAAATATCTATTTGACTGATGGACACTGACTTGCTCGTTGACTTTTGTACATTTGCAATATGTTTCAACGGGGAGGTACCATGAGGAAAAAGCGACATGATGAAATTTCACGAAACGAGCGATGGAGAGGAACCACTATCACTGCCCGGCCATCCTGAGGTCATCAGACCGTTGACTTTTGCATTTCTAAAGTATTTAAGAGAATGTACGTTACATTTGCAATATGATTCAACATCACATCATATTGCAAATGCACGTTAGATTTGCAATATGATGTGATGTTGAATCATATTGCAAATGTAACGTGCATTCTTTAAATACTTTAGAAATACAAAAGTCAACGTCCTGATGACCTCAGGATGGCCGGGCAGTGATAGTGGTTCCTCTCCACGCTCGTTGCGTGAAATTTCATCATGTCGCTTTTCCTCATGGTACCTCCCCGTTGAAACATATTGCAAATGTACAAAAGTCGACTAGCAAGTCAACTAGCAAGTGTCAACAAAAGTCAACTAGCAAGTGTCCATCAGTCAATTGGATTTTTCAGACACCAAACTGATACCATCTGACTCCAAACTCACTTTTTACAACTCCTTTAGAAGCCAACTATCACATATTTCAGAGCAGGCCCAAAATTCACAGCGCCTTCCATGAATGCACCAAAATAGCATTCTGAAATCACCACTAAAATGACATGCCCATATTCTCCAGGCCGTGCCGAGTTCAACGGGATGCCCCGCTTGACCGTAGCTCGCTCGGTCTGAGCGCAGCGACCGTTACAAGAGAACGGACAAATGACCTTTGACCTCAATGTCAATTTCATTTGCTTTTGGGAGACAGAGAGAGAACCGTTAAGGTTAGAAGCACGTTTTCACCTCAGGAAC
>NW_024059346.1:0-37136 GCF_016432855.1 Salvelinus namaycush | reverse complement strand
AACCAGGTAGACTCGTCCTATTCATATGTGTTGTTCAGGTAGACTTAGTTCCTTACTTCTATATGTGTTGTCGGGTAGACTAGTCCTACTTCTATATGGGTAACCAGTAACTAGTCCTACTACTATATGGTTGTCAGGTAGACTAGTCCTACTGCTATATGTGTAACCAGGTTAGACTAGTCCTACTACTATATGTGTTGTCAGGTAGACTAGTCCTACTGTTATATGTGTAACCAGTAGACTAGTCCACTTCTATATGTGTAACCAGGTAGGACTAGTCCTACTACTATATGTGTAACCAGGTAGACTAGTCCTACTTCTATATGTGTAACCCCAGGTAGAATAGTCCTACTTCTATATGTGTTGTCAGGTAGACTAGTCCTCCTTCTATATGTGTTGTCGGGTAGACTAGTCCTACTACTATATGTGTAACCAGTAGACTAGTCCTACTACTAATGTGTAACCAGGTAGACTAGTCCTACTACTATATGTGTAACCAGGTAGACTAGTCCCTACTTCTATATGTGTTGTCAGGTAGACTAGTCCTCCTTCTATATGTGTTGTCGGGTAGACTAGTCCTACTACTATATGTGTAACCAGGTAGACTAGTCCTACTACTATATGTGTAACCAGGTAGACTAGTCCTACTACTATATGTGTAACCAGGTAGACTAGTCCTACTTCTATATGTGTTGTCAGGTAGACTAGTCCTACTTCTATATGTGTTGTCGGGTAGACTAGTCCTACTTCTATATGTGTAACCAGGTAGACTAGTCTACTTCTATATGTGTAACCAGGTAGACTAGTCCTACTTCTATATGTGTTGTCGGGTAGACTCGTCCTACTTCTATATGTGTAACCAGGTAGATTAGTCCTACTTCTATATGTGTAACCAGGTAGACTAGTCCTACTTCTATATGTGTAACCAGGTAGACTAGTCCTACTTCTATATGTGTAATCAGGTAGACTAGTCCTACTTCTCTATGTGTTGTCGGGTAGACTAGTCCTACTTCTATATGTGTAACCAGGTAGACTAGTCCTACTTCTATATGTGTAACCAGGTAGACTAGTCCTACTTCTATATGTGTTGTCGGGTAGACTAGTCCTACTTCTATATGTGTAACCAGGTAGACTAGTCCTACTTCTATATGTGTAACCAGGTAGACTAGTCCTACTTCTATATGTGTTGTCAGGTAGACGAGTCCTACTTCTATATGTGTTGTCGGGTAGACTAGTCCTACTTCTATATGTGTAACCAGGTAGACTAGTCCTACTACTATATGTGTTGTCAGGTAGACTAGTCCTACTGCTATATGTGTAACCAGGTAGACTAGTCCTACTTCTATATGTGTAACCAGGTAGACTAGTCCTACTTCTATATGTGTAACCAGGTAGACTAGTCCTACTACTATATGTGTTGTCAGGTAGACTAGTCCTACTGCTATATGTGTAACCAGGTAGACTAGTCCTACTACTATGTGTTGTCGGGTAGACTAGTCCTACTTCTATATGTGTGACCAGGTAGACTAGTCCTACTTCTATATGTGTTGTCAGGTAGACTAGTCCTACTTCTATATGTGTTGTCGGGTAGACTAGTCCTACTTCTATATGTGTAACCAGGTAGACTAGTCCTACTACTATATGTGTTGTCAGGTAGACTAGTCCTACTGCTATATGTGTAACCAGGTAGACTAGTCCTACTTCTATATGTGTAACCAGGTAGACTAGTCCTACTTCTATATGTGTAACCAGGTAGACTAGTCCTACTACTATATGTGTTGTCAGGTAGACTAGTCCTACTGCTATATGTGTAACCAGGTAGACTAGTCCTACTACTATGTGTAACCAGGTAGACTAGTCCTACTTCTATATGTGTAACCAGGTAGACTAGTCCTACTTCTATATGTGTTGTCAGGTAGACTAGTCCTCCTTCTATATGTGTTGTCGGGTAGACTAGTCCTACTACTATATGTGTAACCAGGTAGACTAGTCCTACTACTATATGTGTAACCAGGTAGACTAGTCCTACTACTATATGTGTAACCAGGTAGACTAGTCCTACTTCTATATGTGTTGTCAGGTAGACTAGTCCTCCTTCTATATGTGTTGTTGGGTAGACTAGTCCTACTTCTATATGTTTAACCAGGTAGACTAGTCCTACTTCTATATGTGTTGTCGGGTAGACTAGTCCTACTTCTATATGTGTAGTCGGGTAGACTAGTCCTACTTCTATATGTGTTGTCAGGTAGACTAGTCCTACTTCTATATGTGTTGTCGGGTAGACTAGTCCTACTTCTATATGTGTAACCAGGTAGACTAGTCTACTTCTATATGTGTAACCAGGTAGACTAGTCCTACTTCTATATGTGTTGTCGGGTAGACTCGTCCTACTTCTATATGTGTAACCAGGTAGACTAGTCCTTCTTCTATATGTGTAACCAGGTAGACTAGTCCTACTTCTATATGTGTAACCAGGTAGACTAGTCCTACTTCTATATGTGTTGTCGGGTAGACTAGTCCTACTTCTATATGTGTAACCAGGTAGACTAGTCCTACTTATATATGTGTAACCAGGTAGACTAGTCCTACTTCTATATGTGTTGTCGGGTAGACTAGTCCTACTTCTATATGTGTAACCAGGTAGACTAGTCCTACTTCTATATGTGTAACCAGGTAGACTAGTCCTACTTCTATATGTGTAACCAGGTAGACTAGTCCTACTACTATATGTGTAACCAGGTAGACTAGTCCTACTTCTATATGTGTAACCAGGTAGACTAGTCCTACTTCTATATGTGTTGTCAGGTAGACTAGTCCTCCTTCTATATGTGTTGTCGGGTAGACTAGTCCTACTACTATATGTGTAACCAGGTAGACTAGTCCTACTACTATATGTGTAACCAGGTAGACTAGTCCTACTACTATATGTGTAACCAGGTAGACTAGTCCTACTTCTATATGTGTTGTCAGGTAGACTAGTCCTCCTTCTATATGTGTTGTCGGGTAGACTAGTCCTACTACTATATGTGTAACCAGGTAGACTAGTCCTACTTCTATATGTGTTGTCGGGTAGACTAGTCCTACTTCTATATGTGTAACCAGGTAGACTAGTCCTACTTATATATGTGTAACCAGGTAGACTAGTCCTACTTCTATATGTGTTGTCGGGTAGACTAGTCCTACTTCTATATGTGTAACCAGGTAGACTAGTCCTACTTCTATATGTGTAACCAGGTAGACTAGTCCTACTTCTATATGTGTAACCAGGTAGACTAGTCCTACTACTATATGTGTAACCAGGTAGACTAGTCCTACTTCTATATGTGTAACCAGGTAGACTAGTCCTACTTCTATATGTGTTGTCAGGTAGACTAGTCCTCCTTCTATATGTGTTGTCGGGTAGACTAGTCCTACTACTATATGTGTAACCAGGTAGACTAGTCCTACTACTATATGTGTAACCAGGTAGACTAGTCCTACTACTATATGTGTAACCAGGTAGACTAGTCCTACTTCTATATGTGTTGTCAGGTAGACTAGTCCTACTTCTATATGTGTTGTCGGGTAGACTAGTCCTACTTCTATATGTGTAACCAGGTAGACTAGTCTACTTCTATATGTGTAACCAGGTAGACTAGTCCTACTTCTATATGTGTTGTCGGGTAGACTCGTCCTACTTCTATATGTGTAACCAGGTAGATTAGTCCTACTTCTATATGTGTAACCAGGTAGACTAGTCCTACTTCTATATGTGTAACCAGGTAGACTAGTCCTACTTCTATATGTGTTGTCGGGTAGACTAGTCCTACTTCTATATGTGTAACCAGGTAGACTAGTCCTACTTCTATATGTGTAACCAGGTAGACTAGTCCTACTTCTATATGTGTAATCAGGTAGACTAGTCCTACTTCTATATGTGTTGTCGGGTAGACTAGTCCTACTTCTATATGTGTAACCAGGTAGACTAGTCCTACTTCTATATGTGTAACCAGGTAGACTAGTCCTACTTCTATATGTGTAACCAGGTAGACTAGTCCTACTTCTATATGTGTTGTCGGGTAGACTAGTCCTACTTCTATATGTGTAACCAGGTAGACTAGTCCTACTTCTATATGTGTTGTCAGGTAGACTAGTCCTACTTCTATATGTGTTGTCGGGTAGACTAGTCCTACTTCTATATGTGTAACCAGGTAGACTAGTCCTACTACTATATGTGTTGTCAGGTAGACTAGTCCTACTGCTATATGTGTAACCAGGTAGACTAGTCCTACTTCTATATGTGTAACCAGGTAGACTAGTCCTACTTCTATATGTGTAACCAGGTAGACTAGTCCTACTACTATATGTGTTGTCAGGTAGACTAGTCCTACTGCTATATGTGTAACCAGGTAGACTAGTCCTACTACTATGTGTTGTCGGGTAGACTAGTCCTACTTCTATATGTGTGACCAGGTAGACTAGTCCTACTTCTATATGTGTTGTCAGGTAGACTAGTCCTACTTCTATATGTGTTGTCGGGTAGACTAGTCCTACTTCTATATGTCTAACCAGGTAGACTAGTCCTACTACTATATGTGTTGTCAGGTAGACTAGTCCTACTGCTATATGTGTAACCAGGTAGACTAGTCCTACTTCTATATGTGTAACCAGGTAGACTAGTCCTACTTCTATATGTGTAACCAGGTAGACTAGTCCTACTACTATATGTGTTGTCGGGTAGACTAGTCCTACTACTATATGTGTAACCAGGTAGACTAGTCCTACTACTATATGTGTAACCAGGTAGACTAGTCCTACTACTATATGTGTAACCAGGTAGACTAGTCCTACTTCTATATGTGTTGTCAGGTAGACTAGTCCTCCTTCTATATGTGTTGTTGGGTAGACTAGTCCTACTTCTATATGTTTAACCAGGTAGACTAGTCCTACTTCTATATGTGTTGTCGGGTAGACTAGTCCTACTTCTATATGTGTAGTCGGGTAGACTAGTCCTACTTCTATATGTGTTGTCAGGTAGACTAGTCCTACTTCTATATGTGTTGTCGGGTAGACTAGTCCTACTTCTATATGTGTAACCAGGTAGACTAGTCTACTTCTATATGTGTAACCAGGTAGACTAGTCCTACTTCTATATGTGTTGTCGGGTAGACTCGTCCTACTTCTATATGTGTAACCAGGTAGACTAGTCCTACTTCTATATGTGTAACCAGGTAGACTAGTCCTACTTCTATATGTGTAACCAGGTAGACTAGTCCTACTTCTATATGTGTTGTCGGGTAGACTAGTCCTACTTCTATATGTGTAACCAGGTAGACTAGTCCTACTTATATATGTGTAACCAGGTAGACTAGTCCTACTTCTATATGTGTTGTCGGGTAGACTAGTCCTACTTCTATATGTGTAACCAGGTAGACTAGTCCTACTTCTATATGTGTAACCAGGTAGACTAGTCCTACTTCTATATGTGTTGTCGGGTAGACTAGTTCTACTTCTATATGTGTAACCAGGTAGACTAGTCCTACTTCTATTTGTGTTGTCGGGTAGACTAGTCCTACTTCTACATGTGTTGTCAGGTAGACTAGTCCTACTTCTATATGTGTAACCAGGTAGACTAGTTCTACTTCTATATGTGTAACCAGGTAGACTAGTCCTACTTCTATATGTGTTGTCAGGTAGACTAGTCCTACTTCTATTTGTGTTGTCGGGTAGACTAGTCCTACTTCTACATGTGTTGTCAGGTAGACTAGTCCTACTTCTATATGTGTAACCAGGTAGACTAGTTCTACTTCTATATGTGTAACCAGGTAGACTAGTCCTACTTCTATATGTGTTGTCAGGTAGACTAGTCCTACTTCTATATGTGTAACCAGGTAGACTAGTCCTACTTCTATATGTGTAACCAGGTAGACTAGTCCTACTTCTATATGTGTTGTCGGGTAGACTAGTTCTACTTCTATATGTGTAACCAGGTAGACTAGTCCTACTTCTATATGTGTTGTCAGGTAGACTTGTTCTACTTCTATATGTGTAACCAGGTAGACTAGTCCTACTTCTATATGTGTAACCAGGTAGACTAGTCCTACTTCTATATGTGTAACCAGGTAGACTAGTCCTACTTCTGTATGTGTAACCAGGTAGACTAGTCCTACTTCTATATGTGTTGTCAGGTAGACTAGTCCTACTTCTATATGTGTTGTCGGGTAGACTAGTTCTACTTCTATATGTGTAGTCAGGTAGACTAGTCCTACTTCTATATGTGTAACCAGGTAGACTAGTCCTACTTCTATATGTGTAACCAGGTAGACTAGTCCTACTTCTATATGTGTTGTCGGGTAGACTAGTTCTACCTCTATATGTGTAACCAGGTAGACTAGTCCTACTTCTATTTGTGTTGTCTTGTAGACTAGTCCTACTTCTACATGTGTTGTCAGGTAGACTAGTCCTACTTCTATATGTGTAACCAGGTAGACTAGTTCTACTTCTATATGTGTAACCAGGTAGACTAGTCCTACTTCTATATGTGTTGTCAGGTAGACTAGTCCTACTTCTATATGTGTAACCAGGTAGACTAGTCCTACTTCTATATGTGTAACCAGGTAGACTAGTCCTACTTCTATATGTGTTGTCGGGTAGACTAGTTCTACTTCTATATGTGTAACCAGGTAGACTAGTCCTACTTCTATATGTGTTGTCAGGTAGACTTGTTCTACTTCTATATGTGTAACCAGGTAGACTAGTCCTACTTCTATATGTGTAACCAGGTAGACTAGTCCTACTTCTATATGTGTAACCAGGTAGACTAGTCCTACTTCTATATGTGTTGTCAGGTAGACTAGTCCTACTTCTATATGTGTAACCAGGTAGACTAGTCCTACTTCTATATGTGTAACCAGGTAGACTAGTCCTACTTCTATATGTGTTGTCAGGTAGACTAGTCCTACTTCTATATGTGTTGTCGGGTAGACTAGTTCTACTTCTATATGTGTAGTCAGGTAGACTAGTCCTACTTCTATATGTGTAGTCAGGTAGACTAGTCCTACTTCTATATGTGTTGTCGGGTAGACTAGTCCTACTTCTATATGTGTAACCAGGTAGACTAGTTCTACTTCTATATGTGTGATCGGGTAGACTAGTCCTACTTCTATATGTGTAACCAGGTAGACTAGTCCTACTTCTATATGTGTAACCAGGTAGACTAGTCCTACTTCTATATGTGTTGTCGGGTAGACTAGTTCTACTTCTATATGTGTAACCAGGTAGACTAGTCCTACTTCTATATGTGTTGTCAGGTAGACTAGTTCTACTTCTATATGTGTAACCAGGTAGACTAGTCCTACTTCTATATGTGTAACCAGGTAGACTAGTCCTACTTCTATATGTGTAACCAGGTAGACTAGTTCTACTTCTATATGTGTAACCAGGTAGACTAGTCCTACTTCTATATGTGTAACCAGGTAGACTAGTCCTACTTCTATATGTGTAACCAGGTAGACTAGTCCTACTTCTATATGTGTAACCAGGTAGACTAGTCCTACTTCTATATGTGTAACCAGGTAGACTAGTCCTACTTCTATATGTGTTGTCAGGTAGACTAGTCCTACTTCTATATGTGTAACCAGGTAGACTAGTCCTACTTCTATATGTGTAACCAGGTAGACTAGTCCTACTTCTATATGTGTAACCAGGTAGACTAGTTCTACTTCTATATGTGTAACCAGGTAGACTAGTCCTACTTCTATATGTGTAACCAGGTAGACTAGTCCTACTTCTATATGTGTAATCAGGTAGACTAGTCCTACTTCTGTATGTGTAACCAGGTAGACTAGTCCTACTTCTATATGTGTTGTCAGGTAGACTAGTCCTACTTCTATATGTGTTGTCGGGTAGAATAGTTCTACTTCTATATGTGTAGTCAGGTAGACTAGTCCTACTTCTATATGTGTAGTCAGGTAGACTAGTCCTACTTCTATATGTGTAGTCAGGTAGACTAGTCCTACTTCTATATGTGTTGTCGGGTAGACTAGTCCTACTTCTATATGTGTAACCAGGTAGACTAGTTCTACTTCTATATGTGTGATCAGGTAGACTAGTCCTACTACTATATGTGTAACCAGGTAGACTAGTCCTACTTCTATATGTGTAACCAGGTAGACTAGTCCTACTTCTATATGTGTTGTCGGGTAGACTAGTTCTACTTCTATATGTGTAACCAGGTAGACTAGTTCTACTTCTATATGTGTAACCAGGTAGACTAGTCCTACTTCTATATGTGTAACCAGGTAGACTAGTCCTACTTCTATATGTGTAACCAGGTAGACTAGTTCTACTTCTATATGTGTAACCAGGTAGACTAGTCCTACTTCTATATGTGTAACCAGGTAGACTAGTCCTACTTCTATATGTGTAACCAGGTAGACTAGTCCTACTTCTATATGTGTAACCAGGTAGACTAGTCCTACTTCTATATGTGTAACCAGGTAGACTAGTCCTACTTCTATATGTGTTGTCAGGTAGACTAGTCCTACTTCTATATGTGTTGTCGGGTAGACTAGTTCTACTTCTATATGTGTAGTCAGGTAGACTAGTCTACTTCTATATGTGTTGTCGGGTAGACTAGTCCTACTTCTATATGTGTAACCAGGTAGACTAGTTCTACTTCTATATGTGTGATCGGGTAGACTAGTCCTACTTCTATTTGTGTTGTCAGGTAGACTAGTCCTACTTCTATATGTGTAACCAGGTAGACTAGTCCTACTTCTATATGTGTAACCAGGTAGACTAGTCCTACTTCTATATGTGTTGTCAGGTAGACTAGTCCTACTTCTATATGTGTTGTCGGGTAGACTAGTTCTACTTCTATATGTGTAGTCAGGTAGACTAGTCCTACTTCTATATGTGTAGTCAGGTAGACTAGTCCTACTTCTATATGTGTTGTCGGGTAGACTAGTCCTACTTCTATATGTGTAACCAGGTAGACTAGTTCTACTTCTATATGTGTGATCGGGTAGACTAGTCCTACTTCTATATGTGTAACCAGGTAGACTAGTCCTACTTCTATATGTGTAACCAGGTAGACTAGTCCTACTTCTATATGTGTAACCAGGTAGACTAGTCCTCCTGCTATATGTGTAATCAGGTAGACTAGTCCTACTACTATATGTGTAACCAGGTAGACTAGTCCTACTTCTATATGTGTAACCAGGTAGACTAGTCCTACTTCTATATGTGTAACCAGGTAGACTAGTCCTCCTGCTATATGTGTAGCCAGGTAGACTAGTGCTACTTCTATTTGTGTTGTCGGGTAGACTAGTCCTACTTCTACAGTGGGGAGAACAAGTATTTGATACACTGCCGATTTTACAGGTTTTCCTACTTACAAAGCATGTAGAGATCTGTAATTTTACACTTCAACTGTGAGAGACGGAATCTAAAACAAAAATCCAGAAAATCACATTGTATGATTTGTAAGTAATTAATTTGCATTTTATTGCATGACATAAGTATTTGATACATCAGAAAAGCAGAACTTAATATTTGGTACAGAAACCTTTATTTGCAATTACAGAGATCATGTGTTTCCTGTAGTTCTTGACCAGGTTTGCACACACTGCAGCAGGGATTTTGGCCCACTCCTCCATACAGATCTCCTCCAGATCCTTCAGTTTTCGGGGCTGTCGCTGGGCAATACGAACTTTCAGCTCCCTCCAAAGATTTTCTATTGGGTTCAGGTCTGGAGACTGGCTAGGCCACTCCAGGACCTTGAGATGCTTCTTACGGAGCCACTCCTTAGTTGCCCTGGCTGTGTGTTTCGGGTCGTTGTCATGCTGGAAGACCCAGCCACGACCCATCTTCAATGCTCTTACTGAGGGAAGGAGGTTGTTGGCCAAGATCTCGCGATACATGGCCCCATCCATCCTCCCCTCAATACGGTGCAGTCGTCCTGTCCCCTTTGCAGAAAAGCATCCCCAAAGAATGATGTTTCCACCTCCATGCTTCACGGTTGGGATGGTGTTCTTGGGGTTGTACTCATCCTTCTTCTTCCTCCAAACACGGCGAGTGGAGTTTAGACCAAAAAGCTTTATTTTTGTCTCATCAGACCACATGACCTTCTCCCATTCCTCCTCTGGATCATCCAGATGGTCATTGGCAAACTTCAGACGGGCCTGGACATGCGCTGGCTTGAGCAGGGGGACCTTGCGTGCGCTGCAGGATTTTAATCCATGACTGCGTAGTGTGGTTTTCTTTGAGACTGTGGTCCCAGCTCTCTTCAGGTCATTGACCAGGTCCTGCCGTGTAGTTCTGAGCTGATCCCTCACCTACCTCATGATCATTGATGCCCCACGAGGTGAGATCTTGCATGGAGCCCCAGACCAAGGGTGATTGACCATCATCTTGAACTTCTTCCATTTTCTAATAATTGCGCCAACCATTGTTGCCTTCTCACCAAGCTGCTTGCCTATTGTCCTGTAGCCCATCCCAGCCTTGTGCAGGTCTACAATTTTATCACTGATGTCCTTACACAGCTCTCTGGTCTTGGCCATTGTGGAAAGGTTGGAGTCCGTTTGATTGAGTGTGTGGACAGGTGTCTTTTATACAGGTAACGAGTTCAAACAGGTGCAGTTAATACAGGTAATGAGTGGAGAACAGGAGGGCTTCTTAAAGAAAAACTAACAGGTCTGTGAGAGCTGGAATTCTTACTGGTTGGTAGGTGATCAAATACTTATGTCATGCAATAAAATGCAAATTAATTACTTAATCATACAATGTGATTTTCTGGATTTTTGTTTTAGATTCCGTCTCTCACAGTTGAAGTGTAAAATTACAGATCTCTACATGCTTTGTAAGTAGGAAAACCTGCAAAATCGGCAGTGTATCAAATACTTGTTCTCCCCACTGTATATATTTTTTTTAATGTTGCTGACACCCCTCCCCAGAGGTGTCTCATTATTGGGATTCATTGCTGATTCCTACCTGTAGCTCACTATGAGGTGTCTAGTGATAAAGGTTAAGGCAAGGCTTTCGACTCTGTCAATCACCACATTCTTATCGGCAGACTCAACAGCCTTGGTTTCTCAAATGACTGCCTCGCCTGGTTCACCAACTACTTCTCAGACAGCGTTCAGTGTGTCAAATCGGAGGACCTGTTGTCCGGACCTCTGGTAGTCTCTATGGGGGTGCCACAGGGTTCAATTCTCGGGCTGACTCTTTTCTCTGTATATATCAATGATGTTGCTCTTGCTGCGGGTGATTCTCTGATCCACCTCGACGCAGACGACACCATTCTGTATACATCTGGCCCTTCTTTGGACACTGTGTTAACAAACCTCCAAATGAGCTTCAATGTCATACAACTCTCCTTCCGTGGCCTCCAACTGCTCTTAACCGCTAGTAAAACTAAATGCATGCTCTTCAACCGATCGCTGCCCGCATCCGCCCGACTAGCATCACTACTCTGGACGGTTCTGACTTAGAATATGTGGACAACTACAAATACCTAGGTGTCTGGTTAGACTGTAAACTCTCCTTCCAGACTCACATTAAACATCTCCAATCCCAAATTAAATCTAGAATATTCTTCCTATTTCACAACAAAGCCTCCTACACTCACGCTGCCAAACATACCCTCGTAAAACTGACTATCCTGCCGATCCTTGACTTTAGCGATGTCATTTACAAAATAGCCTCCAACACTACTCAGCAAACTGGATGCAGTCCATCACAGTGTCATCCGTTTTGTCACCAAAGCCCCATATACCACCCACCACTGCGACCTGTATGCTCTCGTTGGCTGGTCCTCGCTACATATTCATCGCTAAACCCAAAATCATAACTTTATTGACAACACCCAAATGGATACTGTCATTAACGCGAATCTTCAATAATTAAACATATTTCTTAATACTGTAGCAAACATTATATTACACAGGACATTCAAACGAGCCTTACAATTATAATCCAAAGTAGTGTGAAATGCACTCATAAGCAACCTGGACATGGAGGTTACTCCCCTGAGTTTTCCCCCATTCACATTCAGAATAGACTGTGAAAAACTAAAATCTTTGCTCACCATTTTTGCTCTAATCAGATATAGTACATCCATAACTATCGGTTTCCTTATTAGCAAGGAGGAGTTTCTACAACCAAATTACATGTGCATCGCCCTCGTGCCTCAATTTTATTAAACACAGAAAGGAGCCTATATTGGAGACCAAAAGTCGTCTGGCACAGTGCTTAGTTTCAACAACATGAATAACTTATTTCTAGCCTACAATCATCAATGTTACTACTAAAATATGACTATTCTTGCTCATTTTAAGACAATTGTCAAATAATTTTAACATTCATTACAGACATCAATTGTTGTACAACATCATGGCTACGCTGTTGGCATCACCTTTTACAGTGGATTTCCACTGTTGTGGGCCTTTAACCATCTGACTTTGTTGTTCAAACAGGAGAGATACGGGACTATCGTGAATCCTCTGGGGAGCCTCAACAACCTCATGATGCTGACGAGGCAGAGAAGAGTCTCTCCAGATCAGAACACGTCAAGAAACACCAGCAGAGATCCACAGGGAAGAAATCTCACTGCTGCTCTGACTGTGGGAAGAGATTCACCTCCACATCAGCCATTAAACTTCATCAGAGAATCCACACAGGAGAGAAACCTTATAGCAGTTATCAATGTGGGAAGAGTTTTGCTGCATCTAGTGATCTGACAGTGCACCAGAGAACACACACTGGAGAGAAACCTTATAGCTGTGATCAATGTGGGAAGAGGTTTACTAAATCTAGCATTCTGACTAAACACCAGAGAACACACACAGGAGAGAAACCTTATAGCTGTTATCAATGTGGGAAGAGTTTTTCTACTTCTAGCTATCGGACAGTGCACCAGAGAACACACACAGGAGAGAAACCTTATAGCTGTGATCAATGTGGGAAGAGGTTTATTAAATCTAGCAGTCTGACTAAACACCAGAGAACACACACAGGAGAGAAACCTTATAGCTGTGATCAATGTGGGAAGAGTTTTTGTCTATCTGGCCATCTGACAGTGCACCAGAGAACACACACAGGAGAGAAATCTTATAGCTGTGATCAATGTGGGAAGAGTTTTACTACTTCTGGCTCTCTGACAGTGCACCAGAGAATACACACAGGAGAGAAACCTTATAGCTGTGATCAATGTGGGAAGAGTTTTTCTACATCTAGCAATCTAACTATACACCAGAGAACACACACAGGAGAGAAACCATATAGCTGTGATCAATGTGGGAAGAGTTTTACTACATCTGGCTCTCTGACTTTACACCAGAGAACACACACAGGAGAGAAACCTTATAGCTGTGCTCAATGTGGGAATAGTTTTACTACATCAAGCTCTCTGACTTCACACCAGAGAATACACACAGGAGAGAAATCTCATAGTTGTGATCAATGTGGGAAGAGTTTTATGACATCAAGCAATCTGACTTCACACCAGAGAACACACACAGGAGAGAAACCTTATAGCTGTGATCAATGTGGGATGAGTTTTACTATATCTAGCTATCTGACAGTGCACAAGAGAACACACACAGGAGAGCCAATGTATAGCTGTGACCAGAGATAATCTGATAAAAGATCTCTGACTAATCATCAGAAAATACATGGAGTTGTTTCATGATATCAATGAAATGATGTCACAATGTAGAATGTTTTAACATTGTAGAAGGAGTATTTTAATGATGTCACAATGTAGAACCCTAAATTTTTGTCCCCTGTTCTATTGATTTCAACATGATATGGATATTAGCCTCAGGGGGAAAATCCAGGCTCTGAATTGAAATAGTATTATTTATGAGATTTAGTAAGTACACATTATTCCCAGATTCCGTGTGGTTTTTGAGCTGTTAGTTTTAACAGGACGTGCAACCTCATCTCCCTCCTGTCGCACAAATGATTTTAGCATGATATCGATGAGTGATGACAAATTAGTGTTGCGTTCCTTTGTTTAGCGACCCCTACATTTAAATGCATTCCAACATCACGTACAACCTGATTTCCCCTCTAATCGATATCAGTGATTTATTGCTACTTGTCAAAACAGCGTTTCTGGTGCTTGTGCAGTTTATAAGGAGCTTGTTTAAAAAAAATACAAGAAATATGATTATTGTGGCAGATGTTTGTGTAAATAGCACATGTTATGTTTAGGTTTTCAATTTATCCCAAACTGTTTCTGCATATTGGTTATTGATTTGGACACGTTAAAACGGTGTTTTGACATTGAGGCTATCCCACCTAGCAAAATGTAATTGAAAAGTCGTTGAAAATAAGACTGCAATCAAATATTTTTTTAAACATTTTTTATTATACCATGCCTTACCATTAAGTGAATTATTGACAATACATATTATCAAAGGGGTGTACATTTGGCTTTGGTAATTCATGTTTACAATTCATGTAACTTTTAGTAATCATAATTATTTATGCAATCAACTGACAATTTTCAGGTATAATTATATTGACATTGTTGCCCTTCTTTTGGAATAGCAGGGTTCATTCTCAGATGTGCCAACCCAAATGTACTAGAGCATGACATTGGGGACTGGGCCCCGATCCAACAACATGCCTATCTAGTGAACTCTGAAAAGAGAGAGAAGCTCCGCAGTGAGGTGGAAAGTTACTACGGATATTGCAGGAGTTTCCTCTTGAAATCAGACATGTCCGTGTTAAGGACAACTTGGTTGCTGATTGTTTCAAGGGTGGGCAGTCATAGTTTTGCGTTTAGCCATTGCGTTGCCATGGATCACAATTTATTTTGACTGCACGGTTTTCCGTATTGGAGATGAGTTTTGTTTGGGCTCGTTCCAAGGGGACGAGAGTTCTAGAAGCTAGTGAGTTTTAGGAAGACGAGAGTTCTAGAAGCTGGTGAGTTTTAGGAAGACGAGAGTTCTAGAAGCTAGTGAGTTTTAGGAAGACGAGAGTTCTAGAAGCTAGTGAGTTTTAGGATTCTATAGAATGAAAAAGGAGAAAAAAATTATACGATTGTATATTATTATTTAGAAATACGTGTTTTTTCTTGTTTTTAATTGTTGACAGCCAGTAGACACTATGTTTATATTGTAGAAGGTGAAGCATTGTAGTTGATTTATAATGTGAAATGGAAGTTGTTTTCTGTTGGTGGTGAGCAAACTTGTCCAACAAAAATTATAGGATTTATTTGTTGTCTTAAGGGGTAAGGTGTTCCAGGCTTTCGTTTTTCCATTTATGTTTTGAGGTTGGACTTTAGCACGTATAGCTCGTTAGCACGTATAGCTCGTTAGCACGTATAGCTCGTTAGCACGTATCAAAAGAACACCAGTTCTTTTGTTTGCCTCTTCTTGGGCAGATTTAGTGGGTCTCATGGTGGGTGACTTTTATGTCCCAGTTGTTGTTACTAGTCAACTTTCAGTGGACACTGAGAGCAAAACTGCAACATTATGTTATAATACTTTTATTGCATCAAATGGTTGTTTTATGCAACAGAATAGAGGGTTCTTAGAACTATTGTGTCTGTGTGTTCTACTGAGGATGGGCCTCTGGGAGAAAACACTGACAGGAGATTTACAATGTCTTTTGGGTGATTAAACCTAAAGAGACCGCATTCCAGAGCATGAGTTAATGTTTCTGTTCTATATGGTACCAGGGAGAGATGACCCCAGGGCCAGACCCTGGTCTCTACACAAAGAGTACTGTTTTTACAGCAGATATTGTCTGCTGAGAATTATAAGTATCTTTCATACCAGTCTTAACCTTGTGACCCGTTCTATACATCTGTTGTTGGTCATGTAGGTTGAAAGGGGTGTATCTTGGCTGTAAAAGACCTTTGTACTTTTGTCTTGTGGCTCTCAACAAATCATCTGGGGGTGATTTGTCGACCAGCCATCATTAGCTATATGCAGTTATCTACGCCAGCAAGCTAACATTAGCTATATGCAGTTATCTTAGCCGGCCAGCTAACATTAGCTATATGCAGTTATCTTAGCCAGCCAGCTAACGTTAGCTATATGCAGTTATCTACGCCAGCCAGCCAACATTAGCTATATGCAGTTATCTACGCCAGCCAGCTAACAATAGCTATATGCAGTTATCTTAGCCAGCCAGCTAACATTAGCTACATACATTTATCTACGCCAGCCAGCTAACGTTAGCTATATGCAGTTATCTTAGCCAGCCAGCTAACATTAGCTATATGCGGTTATCTTAGCCAGCCAGCTAACATTAGCTACATACAGTTATCTTAGCCAGCCAGCTAACGTTAGCTATATGCAGTTATCTACGCCAGCAAGCCAACATTAGCTATATGCAGTTATCTACGCCAGCCAGCTAACAATAGCTATATGCAGTTATCTTAGCCAGCCAGCTAACATTAGCTACATACATTTATCTACGCCAGCCAGCTAACGTTAGCTATATGCAGTTATCTTAGCCAGCCAGCTAACATTAGCTATATGCGGTTATCTTAGCCAGCCAGCTAACATTAGCTACATACAGTTATCTTAGCCAGCAAGCTAACATTAGCTATATGCAGTTATCTTAACCGGCCAGCTAACGTTAGCTATTTAGCCAACTAGCTATTAGCCTAACCAGCGTAGCCAACCAGCTAACGTTAGCTATTTAGCCAACTAGCTATTAGCCTAACCAGCGTAGCCAACCAGCTAACGTTAGCTATTTAGCCAACTAGCTATTAGCCTAACCAGCGTAGCCAACCAGCTAACGTTAGCTATTTAGCCAACTAGCTATTAGCCTAACCAGCGTAGCCAACCAGCTAACGTTAGCTATTTAGCCAACTAGCTATTAGCCTAACCAGCATAGCCAACCAGCTAACGTTAGCTATTTAGCCAACTAGCTATTAGCCTAACCAGCGTAGCCAACCAGCACCGAGACCATTTAGAACCAAACTAACAAAACCTAAACGTGTTTGCAGATCAAAAGATCAGAGACAAACAGAATGATGGGAGAAAATTAACCTTCAGAAGTCATTGATCAATGCTGATAAAGTGACACACTGCTTAAATAATAATGAGTAGTTATTTATGATGTAAGGTGATTTGTAGAGCAGTCAGTTGGCAGTCGCCAGCAGTGTTGAAACAGCCCAATACCAAACCAATCAGGTGGTTGTTCGATGAAACGAAGCTTCAGACGTCATTGATGATGTGCTGCTGATAAAGTGATACAGGCATCAGCACACTGCTTTGAAGTTTAATGCTTTCAAGGCCTTGTACCTCCGGTATCAAACATAACATCCCCACCGAAAAGTTGACAAAAACCAAAAATATATCAAATGAACTACTCAATGTCCCCCTCTGGTGGGGAAAAAGTATAATACACCTAAACTAACAAAACCGGGCTGATAAACTGGCTGGTGTTCATGAGTTTATAAAACATATACTTTATACATTTGTGCAGTGGTGGGCCGTCAGGGCCTGCAAGGCCTTCTCTGCTGGCCTAAACATCATCAGAATATATATTTTTTTTAAAATATATTTTCCCACAAAAATGTATTAAATTATTCCCCAGAGTAAGAGTTATACTCTTCATTTCATAGCTTTCCTCTTGGTTGCACTGCTTCCAGCCCCAGGTTGAGATTTGGAGGGCTTGTCTTTATGTTAGATCTTTTATCCAATCATATTCAGCCATCATGTGTTGCCAGGGGTCTAAAATCTGCCCTCAGGCCTTCAGAATCAACAGTGCGGGCGCTTGTCGCTTATAGTGAATGGAAATGAAAATTTAGTGTCAACCAATCAGCTTTAGAGTTGGCTATTGTACGCCTGCTGGCTGGCTCCAGTGTTACACAGGAGCCAGCTAGCAGGCGTAGTGCGTGCACGTCTTTTGATTGGATTACCAATATTGAGAGGCAGGTCCTATGGAGATCTAGGAAACTGAATTTGATAAACGAATTAATTCGCGTACTACTAAGCTGTTTTTTCAACCCACAATGGCGGAAGGAGGAGAAGATATCGATTTGGTCGAGGATATAATTATAACGCCATTCTCAAGACTAACTTTTCAAGAAAAGTTAGACATTGTAAGGAGAGGTCGCCCGACGCCACAAAGCCTGTCACAGGCGGGAAAGGGCTTCGTTCGCTCGCCACTTTCAAAGTTTCAACTACGAGCGCTGTCAATGGCTCCTTGGCTCCGAGAAGCACTGCAAACTGTACTGCTGGGAATGCCTATTATTTGCAAGTGATTGATTTGGTGTTTGGAGCCACACTGGCTTTGCAAACTTGAGTTGTCTAACCAAGGCAGCAACGAGACACCAAAGTACGGCTGGGCACTAACAAGCAATGGTGCTTTTGAAAACTTTTGGGGACACCGGAGTGGATCTACAGCTCAAAGAACACGCGCGCAGGGCAACGGAGCTGCACAATGAAAAGGTGAAGGGAAATATTGAAAAGACTCATTGATTGTGTCATGTTTTTACCCAAAAATGTCAATTTGTCAATTTCAAGGTGACGCAACGCCTGGTTATACTGCGTTTCTGTCTAAATGTATAGTTTCTAGAGCCATGGCATCATAATGAGGTGGATTAATTCGGATGGGACTGTGTAATACCTCACTGAAGGCCCAGGCCCCAGGCCCACGGCACGCCACTGCATTTGTGAGACACACAGTGTGGATGAACGATCAGTAGTCGACAGGGTAAAAATAGCACTCCTAAAGAAGATGCATTTTCCAGTTAGATACCAACTTGAAAGAGGGAACTTTAGCATAAACTCCACATGGAGAACTGAGATTTGGCAAATAACATATAAAGAGAGGCTTACTTGACACCAAACCAACAACAGTAGTTCCTAAAACATAAATTGCTAATGTATGATTTAAAACGTGGATTTTATGATGTAATGTCAACTTTATACATTTCTATCCCAGGACCACTCAATTTTCAAATTCTCCAAAAATCTGCTGTGGATTACCCAGAATCCAATACCTTTATCACTGAGTGTATTACACCGAGTGTAATGTAAACACACGAGCAGCGCAGCGGTCTAAGGTATGGCATCTCAGTGCTAGAGGCGTCACTACAGACCATGGTTCAAATCCAGGCTGTATCATAACAGGCCGTGATTGGGAGTCCCATACGGCAGCGCACAATTGGCCCAGCATCGTCTGGGTTAGGGTTTGGCCGGGGTAGGCCGTCAATGTAAATAAGAATTTGTTCTTAACTGACTTGCCTAGTTAAATAAAGATTAAATATATTTAAAACATGTAGCTTCATTACACCGTTACACTGGCATACAAACTCAGTAGCACAGAGTAGATCATCCATATGACCTTGGGAAATAGTGCATTGTGGGTAGTTTAGAAGATTTCCCGAAATAAGTTTAAAAAAAAATGTAATAACGCAAAAACATAACTGTTTGTACTTATAGGTAACCATATCGTGACTACAACTAGCTTACTAAGTCTTTAACCACACTGTATTGTTACACTGGTGAGTAAAACTAATGCTCCCTACACTTTAACTTGTTGTCTGAAGATAAAATATACATTTTACTCAACTGCGTTACCCATTCCAGTCAACAGATGGCGGTCTGCGACTTTAAGGTTATGCTGTGGGTGTGACGTATAATCTAGTGGACCGAACGCGTCTTTCAACAGCAGCAACAGTTCGTCAGCCACCTCGGTAGCTTGCTCGACAAAATAGCCGAACCCATAAAGCTCTTTAGACGCTTTAGTGTATATTAGCCACTGTGTTTTAAACCCACTTCTGTCGCCTAGTTAGTTATCCGATTTAATTTCATATTTACGGTGTTGTTATTAGTCAGCAAGCGGGCTTGTTAAGTTAGCATTAGCTAGCTTAAGCTAGCTAACATCCCCGACCATGCGGTCACTAAGCTACTCTCCTGCTAAAGGAGATGAGGATATCACAGTAAAACAAGAAGTAGAGAGTGAGGCCGTTACTGTGAAAGAAGAGGAAGACGCGTTCAGAGTGAAAGAGGAGGATATCACAGTAAAACAAGAAGTAGAGGGTGAGGCCGTTACTGTGAAAGAAGAGGAAGATGCGTTCAGGGTGAAAGAGGAGGAGGATGTTACAGTAAAAGAAGAGGGGGATGCAGTTTATGGAGTGAAAGAGGAGGGAGAGATGACTGTTACATCGAAAACGGAGGAGGAAGAAGAGGAGGAAACTGGATATCTGGGCCCGGTTTCCCAAACGCATCTTAAGGCATCCAATGGTTCTAACGATGAATTTAGCCATAAGATGGTTTTGAGAAACTGTTCCCTGATTAACACTAGTAAGTACTGTCTTAAATACAGAGGCACAAACTCTGCGGTTGTTGAACTGATGTGTGGTGTTAAAGGGGAAATCTGCAATTGCTACATCCATATTGTGACTTTTAAATTATTTATTTATAGCCATTGATTCTTGAAGAATATAACACATGCCTCATGAGCTTAGTTCAACTGCTTGCCCCATCAGAACCCCAAATAAGCTTTTTTTACTCCAATGTTTAGAAACAATGTAAAGTAACACTGTATAGCCTCAACATGGTTTAAACTATAATGTTGATTTCATGGATGGTCAGTCCTTGCATCCATAGGTCTGTCTGTCTCTAGTTACATTTCTCCAACCCCATAATCATTTCATTACCACAACAGTGGTGGAATGACAGATTTGTTATTGTTTGAACTGCAGATTGCTGGGTTGTGTGGGTTTTTTAAACAGCAACAAAATGGCTGCCCAGAGACTTGGGTTTGGTAAACAGCTGAGGGATGGGGGAAGGAGAAGTGTAACCAATCAAGTGCCAAATGGTGAAAGGGCGAGAGCTGGAAATATTTTACGAAAATACTTTGAGGAACTATTGTCATTCGCAATTGATTTCATTAAGACTTTGTTTACTTGCTGTTTGAGGTGAAGAAAAAATTACTTTGAGAAGCTCCACAACTCATTAGTGGTGGTGCGTTAAGACAATCAGAAATACTATCAGACATCCCCAAATGGGCACATGTATAGGCAGGTAGACTAATCCTACTTCTATATGCGCAATCGGGTGTGCGTCCTTACTCAACATTGACAGGAGTGTTTCAAATGAAAGACAATTTAATAAATTGACAAAACTGGCGTATCTTGCGGGGTCAGGTCTGGGTGGTCTGCCAGGGGCTGTTTAATTTAGTATCCGTTTGGCTCAGCATTATGAAAACCTAGTTTCCCTCCTTCAGGGAACAGTAGTTATAGTCAGCTTATGATAAACTTCAACGTAAATTCTGGATCTTGCTGTCGGACAATTTTGACAGTCAAATTACAAACATCACGACATGCAACAACAACCAAAGTGCTTCTTCATTCATTACTCTGGTAAAGACAGTTATGCCGTGCTCCACGTTGGATCCAACATCCCTAACAAATTGATGTTTATAATGTTATTGTCTGCTTGATTTACTGTAGGGTCCCATTAGTCTGTTTGCACACAGAGATACTTTGCTCATAATGTGGAGAGAACTGTTCCTTGATGGATAGGCTATTGTACAACACACAGAGCTATTTTCCGTTATTCAGGACATTTAGAATGACATCACATTACAGAGTAGCCTTGTGGGATTATTCACAAAATTATCTGGTGATCAGGTTATGAAATGTCATGACAAAGCCATTTTAGTTTCAATGTTTCACCTGAAATATTAAATGATTTATAGTCCTAGGTCTATGTTGTTTTTAGGTGAAGTTATGGGTCCTACAGTAGGTCTATGTTGTTGTTAGGTGAAGTTATGGGTCCTACAGTAGGTCTATGTTGTTGTTAGGTGAAGTTATGGGTCCTACAGTAGGTCTATGTTATTGTTAGGTGAAGTTATGGGTCCTAGAGTAGGTCTATGTTATTGTTAGGTGAAGTTATGGGTCCTAGAGTAGGTCTATGTTATTGTTAGGTGAAGTTATGGGTCCTACAGTAGGTCTATGTTATAGTTATGGGTCCTACAGTAGGTCTATGTTGTTGTTAGGTGAAGTTATGGGTCCTACAGTAGGTCTATATTATAGTTATGGGTCCTACAGTAGGTCTATGTTATAGTTATGGGTCCTACAGTAGGTCTATTTTATAGTTATGGGTCCTACAGTAGGTCTATGTTGTTGTTAGGTGAAGTTATGGGTCCTACAGTAGGTCTATGTTGTTGTTAGGTGAAGTTATGGGTCCTACAGTAGGTCTATGTTGTTGTTAGGTGAAGTTATGGGTCCTACAGTAGGTCTATGTTATTGTTAGGTGAAGTTATGGGTCCTACAGTAGGTCTGTGTTATTGTTAGGTGAAGTTATGGGTCCTACAGTAGGTCTGTGTTAGGTGAAGTTATGGGTCCTACAGTAGGTCTATGTTATTGTTAGGTGAAGTTATGGGTCCTGCAGTAGGTCTATGTTATTGTTAGGTGAAGTTATGGGTTCTACAGTAGGTCTATGTTGTTGTTAGGTGAAGTTATGGGTCCTACAGTAGGTCTGTGTTGTTGTTAGGTGAAGTTATGGGTCCTGCAGTAGGTCTATGTTATTGTTAGGTGAAGTTATGGGTCCTACAGTAGGTCTATGTTATAGTTATGGGTCCTACAGTAGGTCTATGTTATAGTTATGGGTCCTACAGTAGGTCTATGTTATAGTTATGGGTCCTACAGTAGGTCTATGTTGTTGTTAGGCGAAGTTATGGGTCCTACAGTAGGTCTATATTATAGTTATGGGTCCTACAGTAGGTCTATGTTGTTGTTAGGTGAAGTTATGGGTTCTACAGTAGGTCTATGTTGTTAGGTGAAGTTATGGGTCCTACAGTAGGTCTATGTTATTGTTAGGTGAAGTTATGGGTCCTACAGTAGGTCTATGTTGTTGTTAGGTGAAGTTGTGGGTCTATGTTGTTGCTAGGTGAAGTTATGGGTCCTACAGTAGGTCTATGTTGTTAGGTGAAGTTATGGGTCCTACAGTAGGTCTATGTTATTGTTAGGTGAAGTTATGGGTCCTACAGTAGGTCTATGTTGTTGTTAGGTGAAGTTGTGGGTCTATGTTGTTGCTAGGTGAAGTTATGGGTCCTACAGTAGGTCTATGTTGTTAGGTGAAGTTATGGGTCCTACAGTAGGTCTATGTTGTTGTTAGGTGAAGTTATGGGTCCTACAGTAGGTCTATGTTATAGTTATGTGTCCTACAGTAGGTCTATATTGTTATCAGGTGAAGTTATGGGTCCTACAGTAGGTCTATGTTGTTGTTAGGTGAAGTTATGGGTCCTACAGTAGGTCTATGTTATAGTTATGTGTCCTACAGTAGGTCTATATTGTTATCAGGTGAAGTTATGGGTCCTACAGTAGGTCTATGTTGTTGTTAGGTGAATTTATGGGTCCTACAGTAGGTCTATGTTATAGTTATGGGTCCTACAGTAGGTCTATGTTGTTATCAGGTGAAGTTATGGGTCCTATAGTAGGTCTATGTTGTTGTTAGGTGAAGTTATGGGTCCTATAGTAGGTCTAGGTTGTTGTTATGGGTCTTACAGTAGGTCTATGTTATAGTTATGGGTCCTACAGTAGGTCTATGTTGTTGTTAGGTGAAGTTATGGGTCCTACAGTAGGTCTATGTTGTTGTAAGGTGAAGTTATGGGCCAATTTGTTAAACACTTAATGTACAAACCCTCAGTTTCAGGCTGATGGCAAAGCTAGCTAAAGAGCATTTTACTGGTTGAAGTGTTTTATAAGTATAAAGCAGTTGATTTGCGACAATAACACAAACATATTAAGCAGGACATTCAAACGAGCGTAACAGTTATAATCCAAAAGTAATGTGAAATGCACTCAAACAACCTGTAAATGGAGGCTATATTTGCTGTCAGCCTATGAGAACTCCCCTGAGATTTCCACCATGGTGGTGAATTAGTGAATAGACACAGAACTTATTGTGAGTTTCCTTCAGTAGCACTCCTGATCTTGCGCTGATTATGCGCTGTAATATTCAGAATACATTGTGGAAAACTAAAATCTTTGCTCACCATTTTTGTTCCAGGCAGATATACTACATCCATAACTAGTGGTTTCCTCATTACCAGATATACTACATCCATAACTACTGGTTTCCTCATTACCAGATATACTACATCCATAACTAGTGGTTTCCTCATTACCAGATATACTACATCCATAACTAGTGGTTTCCTCATTACCAGATATACTACATCCATAACTAGTGGTTTCCTCATTACCAGATAAACTACATCCATAACTAGTGGTTTCCTCATTACCAGATATACTAAATCCATAACTAGTGGTTTCCTCATTACCAGATATACTACATCCATAACTAGTGGTTTCCTCATTACCAGATATACTACATCCATAACTAGTGATTTCCTCATTACCAGATATACTACATCCATAACTAGTGGTTTCCTCATTACCAGATATACTACATCCATAACTAGTGGTTTCCTCATTAGCAGGGAGGAGTTTCTGCAACCAAATTGCGTGTGCATCGCCCTCGTGCCGCAATTTTAGCAAACACAGAAAGGGGCCTATATTGGAGACCAAACGTCGTCTGACACACTGCTTAGGATTTCAACAACTTGAATGACTTATTTCTAGCCGACAATCATCGATGTTACTACTAATGTGAAAACAAGACAAAATATCACTATTGTTGCTATCTTGACTGTCTTAATTGTTAAATTTAACAGACATCAATTGTTGTACAACTACATGGGTACGCTCTGGGCATCACCCTTTACCTCAAATAAACAGTGGATTTCTGCTGTTGTGGGCCTTTAACCATCTGTATGACTTTGTTGTTCACACAGGAGAGAGACGGGACTATCGTGGATCGTCTGGGGAGCCTCAACAACCTCATGATGCTGAAGAGACAGAGAAGAGTCTCTCCAGATCAGAACACGTCAAGAAACACTCGCGGAGATCCACAGGGAAGAAATCTCACTGCTGCTCTGACTGTGGGAAGAGATTCACCTCCTCAGCAGGCATTATAATTCATCAGAGGATCCACACAGGAGAGATACCTTTTAGCTGTGATGAATGTGGGAAGAGTTTTGTTTCATCTGGCCTTCTGACTGTACACCAGAGAATACACACAGGAGAGAAATCTTATACCTGTTATCAATGTGGGAAGAGTTTTGTTTCATCTGGCCTTCTGACTGTACACCAGAGAATACACACAGGAGAGAAGCCTTATAGCTGTGATCAATGTGGGAAGAGTTTTACTCAGCTAAGCAACCTGATAACACACCAGAGAACACACACAGGTGAGAAGCCGTACAGCTGTACTCAATGTGGGAAGAGTTTTACTCAGCTAAGCACCCTGATAACACACCAGAGAAAACACACAGGAGAGAAACCGTGCAGCTGTGATCAATGTGGGAAGAGTTTTACTCAGCTAAGCAACCTGATAATACACCAGAGAACACACACAGGCGATAAACCTTATAGCTGTACTCAATGTGGGAAGAGTTTTAGCCATTCAACCAGCCTGATATCACACCAGAGAATACGCACAGGAGAGAAACCTTATAGCTGTGATGAATGTGGGAAGAGTTTTAAGAAGTCTTGCAATCTGACACGACACCAGAGAACACACACAGGAGAGAAACATTTTAGCTGTGATCAATGTGGGAAGAGTTTTAGCCATTCAACCAGCCTGATATCACACCAGAGAATACACACAGGCGAGAAACCTTATAGCTGTACTCAATGTGGGAAGAGTTTTAGCCATTCAACCAGCCTGATATCACACCAGAAAACACACACAGGGGAGAAATCTTATACCTTTGATGAATGTGGGAAGATTTTGTCTACTTCTAGCAATCTGACTATACACCAGAGAACACACACAGGAGAGAAACTCTTTCGCTGTGATCAATGTGGGAAGAGTTTTACTCAGCTATGGAACCTGATATCACACCAAACAACACACACAGGAGAGAAACACTATAGCTGTGATAAATGTGGGACGAGTTTTGTTCCATCTGGCGATCTGACAGTACACCAGAGAACACACACAGGAGAGGAACCTTTTAGCTGTGACCAGAGATAATCTGATTAAAGATATCTGATCAAATATTAGAAAATACATACAAGAAGGAGTTGTTTCATGATATCAATGAATTAATGTCACAATGTAAAATGTTAACACTTTGTAGTAGGAATATTTTAATAATGTCACAATGTAGAAGCCTAAATGTTTGCCCCCTTATCAATTGATTTCAGCATGATATGGATATCAGCCTCAGGGGAAAAATCCAGGCTCTGAAATGGAAGAGTACTATGTATGAGATTTAACAAAAAGTGACTAACAAGAAAAGAGTTGTGTTCCACTTACCATGTTGGTGACCCACTTGAATCAAAATGCAACACTTCAGAATGTAGCGATCTGTTTTCTACAAGTTGTCCTCTAACCAGGGATGTACACATTACTCCCAGATTTCATGTGGTTTTTGAGCTGTTAGTTTTAACAGGACGTGCAACCTCATCTCCCTCCTCTCGGCACAATTGATTTCAACGTGATATCGATGAATAATGACAAATAAGTGTTGTGTTCCTTTGTTCAGCGACCCCTACATTTAAATGCATCACTCCAAAATGTAGCTGACTGTCTTCTGCAGGTTGTCCTCTAACCAGTGAGGTAAAATATATCTCCCATTTCCATGTGTTTTTTTAGTTGTGTTAGTTTCAACAGCACCTACAACCTGATTTCCCCCCTAATCGATATCAGTGATTTATTTCTACTTGTCAAAACAACAGGGTTTTTGGTGCTTGTGTCCATGGTGAGGACAACTTGGTTTCTGATTGTCTCAAGGTTGGGCAGTCAAAAAGATTTGTGTTTTGTGTTTAGCCCGTCCTGTTATGTTCCTCAGTTTCTGTGTTGTATTTGAGTGTCTTCCTGGAAGCCTCCCCAACCAGCTGATTGGTCGACCCCAGGCTAATTGATGATTGGAGCTGACTCCGCCCCCTCGTCAAGAAGCAGCTGACTCTAATCACCATTGCCACCAGAAGATATAAAAGCCAGTGTTCTGTTCAGGAGTGAAAGAGAAATGATTAGAGAGAGAAAGATTGAATATTTTGGAGAGATTAGAGAGAGATGATAGGCAGGCTGAGATCCTTGCTGGAGAATTAGATTGTGATATAGTGTAGGTTGTTTAACAGAAAGTGTGGTATGTAAGGTGTTAGTTGTTGTTGGTAGCAGCTTTGATATGTTCTGTGTTTGTGGGTCCTACAGTAGGTCTATGTTGTTGTTAGGTGAAGTTCTGTCCGCCTCTCTCCCTTTTCACTCCCTCTCTCCCTTTTCACTCCCCCTCTCCGCCTCTCTCCCTTTTCACTCCCTCCCTCTCCGCCTCTCTCTCTTTTCACTCCCTCTCTCTCCCTTTTCACTCCCTCTCTCTCCCTTTTCACTCTCTCTCTCCCTTTTCACTCCCCTCTCTCCACCTCTCTCCCTTTTCACTCCCCTCTCTCCGCCTCTCTCCCTTTTCACTCCCCTCTCTCCGCCTCTCTCCCTTTTCACTCCCCTCTCTCCGCCTCTCTCCCTTTTCACTCCCTCTTTCCGCCTCTCTCCCTTTTCACTCCCTCGCTCCGCCTCTCTCCCTTTTCACTCCCCTCTCTCCCTTTTCACTCCCCTCTCTCCGCCTCTCTCCCTTTCACTCCCCTCTCTCCGCCTCTCTCCCTTTTCACTCCCCTCTCTCCGCCTCTCTCCCTTTTCACTCCCCTCTCTCCCTTTTCACTCCCCTCTCTCCGCCTCTCTCCCTTTTCACTCCCTCTCTCCGCCTCTCTCCCTTTTCACTCCCCTCTCTCCCTTTTCACTCCCCTCTCTCCGCCTCTCTCCCTTTTCACTCCCTCTCTCCGCCTCTCTCCCTTTTCACTCCCTCTCTCCGCCTCTCTCCCTTTTCACTCCCTCTCTCCCTTTTCACTCCCTCTCTCCGCCTCTCTCCCTTTTCACTCCCTCTCTCCGCCTCTCTCCCTTTTCACTCCCTCTCTCCGCCTCTCTCTCTTTTCACTCCCTCTCTCCGCCTCTCTCCCTTTTCACTCCCCTCTCTCCGCCTCTCTCCCTTTTCACTCCCCTCTCTCCGCCTCTCTCCCTTTTCACTCCCCTCTCTCCCTTTCACTCCCCTCTCTCCGCCTCTCTCCCTTTTCACTCCCCTCTCTCCGCCTCTCTCCCTTTTCACTCCCCTCTCTCCGCCTCTCTCCCTTTTCACTCCCCTCTCTCCCTTTTCACTCCCCTCTCTCCGCCTCTCTCCCTTTTCACTCCCTCTCTCCGCCTCTCTCCCTTTTCACTCCCTCTCTCCGCCTCTCTCCCTTTTCACTCCCTCTCTCCGCCTCTCTCCCTTTTCACTCCCTCTCTCCGCCTCTCTCCCTTTTCACTCCCTCTCTCCGCCTCTCTCCCTTTTCACTCCCCTCTCTCCGCCTCTCTCCCTTTTCACTCCTCTCTCTCCCTTTTCACTCCCCTCTCTCCGCCTCTCTCCCTTTTCACTCCCTCTCTCCGCCTCTCTCCCTTTTCACTCCCTCTCTCCCCCTCTCTCCCTTTTCACTCCCTCTCTCCGCCTCTCTCCCTTTTCACTCCCTCTCTCCGCCCCTCTCTCTTTTCACTCCCTCAGGTATTCAGGTATTCTGCCACTGTGTACTCTCTGTTTAGGGCCAAATAGCATTCTAGTTTTCTCTGTTTTTTTGTTAATTCTTTCCAATGTGTCAAGTAATGATCTTTTTGTTTTCTTGTGATTTGGTTGGGTCTAATTGTGCTGTTGTCCAGGGGCTCTGTGGGGTGTGTTTATGTTTGTGAACAGAGCACAATGACCAGCTTGCTTAGGGGACTCTTCTCCAGGTTCATCTCTCTGTAGGTGATGGCTTTGTTAATGGCCCATACCCTCCCCATCACCAATCAGCCCTGCCATTGTTTGTATTCATACTGTTTTGTAAAGAATGGCTTCTTGTCTGTTAGGTTGTATTCCACTGGGAAAGTGATTACAGTTTTCTCAGTGACTTTGGTGCATTTCTTAGATCAGAAGTGCAATTCTTGATACTACTTGTACAAATTCCAAATCATCTAGTCACTTGTGCACATCATTAAAGCAATTTCTTATTCCTTTGAACAAATTGCAATTGATAATGTACAAGTGTCAGCTTTTTTCCACATTATCAATTGCTCACGTCATGTTGATCAAAATATAGTAGATGGTTCTCTGTTGAATAGTCTTACCCCTCAAAACATCTAGGCATTAGTTCCTTGCATAAGCCATTACATGCTAAATTGTTTAACTATTTGTCATAAACTGTCAACCTCTCTCCGCCTCTCTCCCTTTTCACTCCCCTCTCTCCCTTTTCACTCCCCTCTCTCCCTCTCTCTCCCTTTTCACTCCCTCTCTCCGCCTCTCTCCCTTTTCACTCCCCTCTCTCCGCCTCTCTCCCTTTTCACTCCCCTCTCTCCGCCTCTCTCCCTTTTCACTCCCTCTTTCCGCCTCTCTCCCTTTTCACTCCCTCTCTCCGCATCTCTCCCTTTTCACTCCCTCTCTCCGCCTCTCTCCCTTTTCACTCCCTCTCTCCACCTCTCTCCCTTTTCACTCCCCTCTCTCCGCCTCTCTCCCTTTTCACTCCCCTCTCTCCATTTTCACTCCCCTCTCTCCGCCTCTCTCCCTTTTCACTCCCCTCTCTCCGCCTCTCTCCCTTTTCACTCCCTCTCTCCGCCTCTCTCCCTTTTCACTCCCTCTCTCCGCCTCTCTCCCTTTTCACTCCCTCTCTCCGCCTCTCTTCCTTTTCACTCCCTCACTCCGCCTCTCTCCCTTTTCACTCCCTCTCTCCGCCTCTCTCCCTTTTCACTCCCTCGCTCCGCCTCTCTCCCTTTTCACTCCCCTCTCTCCCTTTTCACTCCCCTCTCTCCCTTTTCACTCCCTCTCTCCGCCTCTCTCCCTTTTCACTCCCTCTCTCCGCCTCTCTCCCTTTTCACTCCCTCTCTCCGCCTCTCTCCCTTTTCACTCCCTCTCTCCGCCTCTCTCCCTTTTCACTCCCTCTCTCCGCCTCTCTCCCTTTTCACTCCCTCTCTCCCTTTTCACTCCCTCCCTCTCCGCCTCTCTCCCTTTTCACTCCCTCTCTCTCCCTTTTCACTCCACCTCTCTCCCTTTTCACTCCACCTCTCTCCCTTTTCACTCTCTCTCTCCGCCTCTCTCCCTTTTCACTCCCCTCTCTCCGCCTCTCTCCCTTTTCACTCCCCTCTCTCCGCCTCTCTCCCTTTTCACTCCCTCTCTCCGCCTCTCTCCCTTTTTTCTCCCTCTATCCGCCTCTCTACCTTTTCACTCCCTCTCCCTCTCTAAGAACTTCCCATTTGAATCAATAAGAATTGCAGTTGTGGGTGACTATCTGGGTGGAGCAGACTGGGAGGCTGGTATTCTGACCTGGGCTGGAGCAGACTGGGAGGCTGGTATTCTGACCTGTGCTGGAGCAGACTGGGAGACTGGTATTCTGACCTGGGCTGGAGCAGACTGGTAGGCTGGTGCAGTGTCATCAGGCTGTGTGGTGGAGGCCATCCTGTTCTCGGGTTCTGCTTGTGTTATGCCAACCACCAGGTCATTATAACCACCAGGTCATTATTACCACCAGGTCATTATAACCACCAGGTCATTAGAACCACCAGGTCAGGGAGAAGAGCCTCACTCTGACCTCTGTCGAGTTGAAGTATCTGCTCTCCAGTTGAAATTTCAGCTCTGGTGCAGATGTGCCCATCTGCTCTCCAGGTGTAGACCCAGGGGGCCCGTTTAGAACCTTTTTAGGACATTTCGAGATGACAGATGTTTGTGTTTGGTCTATTAATGTACCTGTGAGTTGAAATTTTTATCATTTTTGCATTTTTGACAAAATTAGACTCCTTTAAAGTGCCAGTTTTTCGCTCAGGTAGGGTATCAGCCTGAGCTATTTAAAAACACGTTTTCAACATTTCAAGATAGTAGTTAGTTTAGTTTGATGTAAATAAAGATAGCTGAGAAGTGGGACTCTGTCATTGTTTCTGACAAGATCTCTCATTGATCTCGGGTTCAGCCACCAGGGGGCACCAAACCTCTTTGAAAAGTTCATGTGAATAGTTACCACTTCTCAGGAGATGATAGACTTAGCCTTTCAAATGTTTTGTAATGATGGGATGGCTATTGAACAGAACTTTAAAACCTGGTTTTCTTGTATGTACCAGTTCATGAAATCACACATTTGACATTTATGCTCACTGAGTCTGTACATAGTCAAAGCTTTCCTTATGTTTGGGTCAGTCACAGTGGTCAGGTATTCTGACCTTTCTCCGCCTCTCTCCCTTTTCACTCCCCTCTCTCCCTTTTCACTCCCTCTCTCCGTCTCTCTCCCTTTTCACTCCCTCTCTCCGCCTCTCTCCCTTTTCACTCCCTCTCTCCGCCTCTCTCCCTTTTCACTCCCTCTCTCCGCCTCTCTCCCTTTTCACTCCCTCTCTCCGCCTCTCTCCCTTTTCACTCCCTCTCTCCGCCTCTCTCCCTTTTCACTCCCCCTCTCCGCCTCTCTCCCTTTTCACTCCCTCCCTCTCCGCCTCTCTCTCTTTTCACTCCCTCTCTCTCCCTTTTCACTCCCTCTCTCTCCCTTTTCACTCTCTCTCTCCCTTTTCACTCCCCTCTCTCCGCCTCTCTCCCTTTTCACTCCCCTCTCTCCGCCTCTCTCCCTTTTCACTCCCCTCTCTCCGCCTCTCTCCCTTTTCACTCCCCTCTCTCCGCCTCTCTCCCTTTTCACTCCCTCTTTCCGCCTCTCTCCCTTTTCACTCCCTCGCTCCGCCTCTCTCCCTTTTCACTCCCTCGCTCCGCCTCTCTCCCTTTTCACTCCCTCTCTCCGCCTCTCTCCCTTTTCACTCCCCTCTCTCCGCCTCTCTCCCTTTTCACTCCCCTCTCTCCCTTTTCACTCCCCTCTCTCCGCCTCTCTCCCTTTTCACTCCCTCTCTCCGCCTCTCTCCCTTTTCACTCCCTCTCTCCGCCTCTCTCCCTTTTCACTCCCTCTCTCCCTTTTCACTCCCTCTCTCCGCCTCTCTCCCTTTTCACTCCCTCTCTCCGCCTCTCTCCCTTTTCACTCCCTCTCTCCGCCTCTCTCTCTTTTCACTCCCTCTCTCCGCCTCTCTCCCTTTTCACTCCCCTCTCTCCCTTTTCACTCCCCTGTCTCCCTTTTCACTCCCCTCTCTCCGCCTCTCTCCCTTTCACTCCCCTCTCTCCGCCTCTCTCCCTTTTCACTCCCCTCTCTCCGCCTCTCTCCCTTTTCACTCCCCTCTCTCCCTTTTCACTCCCCTCTCTCCGCCTCTCTCCCTTTTCACTCCCTCTCTCCGCCTCTCTCCCTTTTCACTCCCTCTCTCCACCTCTCTCCCTTTTCACTCCCTCTCTCCGCCTCTCTCCCTTTTCACTCCCTCTCTCCGCCTCTCTCCCTTTTCACTCCCTCTCTCCGCCTCTCTCCCTTTTCACTCCCTCTCTCCGCCTCTCTCCCTTTTCACTCCCTCTCTCCGCCTCTCTCCCTTTTCACTCCCTCTCTCCGCCTCTCTCCCTTTTCACTCCCCCTCTCCGCCTCTCTCCCTTTTCACTCCCTCCCTCTCCGCCTCTCTCTCTTCACTCCCTCTCTCTCCCTTTTCACTCCCTCTCTCTCCCTTTTCACTCTCTCTCTCCCTTTTCACTCCCCTCTCTCCGCCTCTCTCCCTTTTCACTCCCCTCTCTCCGCCTCTCTCCCTTTTCACTCCCCTCTCTCCGCCTCTCTCCCTTTTCACTCCCCTCTCTCCGCCTCTCTCCCTTTTCACTCCCTCTTTCCGCCTCTCTCCCTTTTCACTCCCTCGCTCCGCCTCTCTCCCTTTTCACTCCCTCGCTCCGCCTCTCTCCCTTTTCACTCCCTCTCTCCGCCTCTCTCCCTTTTCACTCCCCTCTCTCCGCCTCTCTCCCTTTTCACTCCCCTCTCTCCCTTTTCACTCCCCTCTCTCCGCCTCTCTCCCTTTCACTCCCCTCTCTCCGCCTCTCTCCCTTTTCACTCCCCTCTCTCCGCCTCTCTCCCTTTTCACTCCCCTCTCTCCCTTTTCACTCCCCTCTCTCCGCCTCTCTCCCTTTTCACTCCCTCTCTCCGCCTCTCTCCCTTTTCACTCCCCTCTCTCCCTTTTCACTCCCCTCTCTCCGCCTCTCTCCCTTTTCACTCCCTCTCTCCGCCTCTCTCCCTTTTCACTCCCTCTCTCCGCCTCTCTCCCTTTTCACTCCCTCTCTCCCTTTTCACTCCCTCTCTCCGCCTCTCTCCGTTTTCACTCCCTCTCTCCGCCTCTCTCCCTTTTCACTCCCTCTCTCCGCCTCTCTCTCTTTTCACTCCCTCTCTCCGCCTCTCTCCCTTTTCACTCCCCTCTCTCCGCCTCTCTCCCTTTTCACTCCCCTCTCTCCCTTTTCACTCCCCTCTCTCCGCCTCTCTCCCTTTCACTCCCCTCTCTCCGCCTCTCTCCCTTTTCACTCCCCTCTCTCCGCCTCTCTCCCTTTTCACTCCCCTCTCTCCCTTTTCACTCCCCTCTCTCCGCCTCTCTCCCTTTTCACTCCCTCTCTCCGCCTCTCTCCCTTTTCACTCCCTCTCTCCGCCTCTCTCCCTTTTCACTCCCTCTCTCCGCCTCTCTCCCTTTTCACTCCCTCTCTCCGCCTCTCTCCCTTTTCACTCCCTCTCTCCGCCTCTCTCCCTTTTCACTCCCTCTCTCCGCCTCTCTCCCTTTTCACTCCCCCTCTCCGCCTCTCTCCCTTTTCACTCCCTCCCTCTCCGCCTCTCTCTCTTTTCACTCCCTCTCTCTCCCTTTTCACTCCCTCTCTCTCCCTTTTCACTCTCTCTCTCCCTTTTCACTCCCCTCTCTCCGCCTCTCTCCCTTTTCACTCCCCTCTCTCCGCCTCTCTCCCTTTTCACTCCCCTCTCTCCGCCTCTCTCCCTTTTCACTCCCTCTTTCCGCCTCTCTCCCTTTTCACTCCCTCGCTCCGCCTCTCTCCCTTTTCACTCCCTCGCTCCGCCTCTCTCCCTTTTCACTCCCTCTCTCCGCCTCTCTCCCTTTTCACTCCCCTCTCTCCGCCTCTCTCCCTTTTCACTCCCCTCTCTCCCTTTTCACTCCCCTCTCTCCGCCTCTCTCCCTTTCACTCCCCTCTCTCCGCCTCTCTCCCTTTTCACTCCCCTCTCTCCGCCTCTCTCCCTTTTCACTCCCCTTTCTCCCTTTTCACTCCCCTCTCTCCGCCTCTCTCCCTTTTCACTCCCTCTCTCCGCCTCTCTCCCTTTTCACTCCCCTCTCTCCCTTTTCACTCCCTCTCTCCGCCTCTCTCCCTTTTCACTCCCTCTCTCCCTTTTCACTCCCTCTCTCCGCCTCTCTCCCTTTTCACTCCCTCTCTCCGCCTCTCTCCCTTTTCACTCCCTCTCTCCGCCTCTCTCTCTTTTCACTCCCTCTCTCCGCCTCTCTCCCTTTTCACTCCCCTCTCTCCGCCTCTCTCCCTTTTCACTCCCCTCTCTCCCTTTTCACTCCCTCTCTCCGCCTCTCTCCCTTTTCACTCCCCTCTCTCCGCCTCTCTCCCTTTTCACTCCCCTCTCTCCCTTTTCACTCCCCTCTCTCCGCCTCTCTCCCTTTTCACTCCCTCTCTCCGCCTCTCTCCCTTTTCACTCCCTCTCTCCGCCTCTCTCCCTTTTCACTCCCTCTCTCCGCCTCTCTCCCTTTTCACTCCCTCTCTCCGCCTCTCTCCCTTTTCACTCCCCTCTCCGCCTCTCTCCCTTTTCACTCCCTCCCTCTCCGCCTCTCTCTCTTTTCACTCCCTCTCTCTCCCTTTTCACTCCCTCTCTCTCCCTTTTCACTCTCTCTCTCTCCCTTTTCACTCCCCTCTCTCCGCCTCTCTCCCTTTTCACTCCCCTCTCTCCGCCTCTCTCCCTTTTCACTCCCCTCTCTCCGCCTCTCTCCCTTTTCACTCCCCTCGCTCCGCCTCTCTCCCTTTTCACTCCCTCTCTCCGCCTCTCTCCCTTTTCACTCCCCTCTCTCCGCCTCTCTCCCTTTTCACTCCCCTCTCTCCCTTTTCACTCCCCTCTCTCCGCCTCTCTCCCTTTCACTCCCCTCTCTCCGCCTCTCTCCCTTTTCACTCCCCTCTCTCCGCCTCTCTCCCTTTTCACTCCCCTCTCTCCCTTTTCACTCCCCTCTCTCCGCCTCTCTCCCTTTTCACTCCCTCTCTCCGCCTCTCTCCCTTTTCACTCCCCTCTCTCCCTTTTCACTCCCCCTCTCTCCGCCTCTCTCCCTTTTCACTCCCTCTCTCCGCCTCTCTCCCTTTTCACTCCCTCTCTCCCTTTTCACTCCCTCTCTCCGCCTCTCTCCCTTTTCACTCCCTCTCTCCGCCTCTCTCCCTTTTCACTCCCTCTCTCCGCCTCTCTCTCTTTTCACTCCCTCTCTCCGCCTCTCTCTCTTTCACTCCCTCTCTCCGCCTCTCTCCCTTTTCACTCCCCTCTCTCCCTCTCTCCCTTTTCACTCCCCTCTCTCCCTTTTCACTCCCCTCTCTCCCTTTTCACTCCCCTCTCTCCGCCTCTCTCCCTTTTCACTCCCTCTCTCCGCCTCTCTCCCTTTTCACTCCCTCTCTCCGCCTCTCTCCCTTTCACTCCCTCTCTCCGCCTCTCTCTCTTTTCACTCCCTCTCTCCGCCTCTCTCCCTTTTCACTCCCCTCTCTCCGCCTCTCTCCCTTTTCACTCCCCTCTCTCCCTTTTCACTCCCTCTCTCCCTTTTCACTCCCCTCTCTCCGCCTCTCTCCCTTTTCACTCCCCTCTCTCCCTTTTCACTCCCCTCTCTCCGCCTCTCTCCCTTTCACTCCCCTCTCTCCGCCTCTCTCCCTTTTCACTCCCCTCTCTCCGCCTCTCTCCCTTTTCACTCCCCTCTCTCCCTTTTCACTCCCCTCTCTCCGCCTCTCTCCCTTTTCACTCCCTCTCTCCGCCTCTCTCCCTTTTCACTCCCTCTCTCCGCCTCTCTCCCTTTTCACTCCCTCTCTCCGCCTCTCTCCCTTTTCACTCCCTCTCTCCGCCTCTCTCCCTTTTCACTCCCTCTCTCCGCCTCTCTCCCTTTTCACTCCCCCTCTCCGCCTCTCTCCCTTTTCACTCCCTCCCTCTCCGCCTCTCTCTTTCACTCCCTCTCTCTCCCTTTTCACTCCCTCTCTCTCCCTTTTCACTCTCTCTCTCCCTTTTCACTCCCCTCTCTCCGCCTCTCTCCCTTTTCACTCCCCTCTCTCCGCCTCTCTCCCTTTTCACTCCCCTCTCTCCGCCTCTCTCCCTTTTCACTCCCCTCTCTCCGCCTCTCTCCCTTTTCACTCCCTCTTTCCGCCTCTCTCCCTTTTCACTCCTCGCTCCGCCTCTCTCCCTTTTCAGTCCCTCTCTCCGCCTCTCTCCCTTTCACTCCCCTCTCTCCGCCTCTCTCCTTTTCACTCCCCTCTCTCCGCCTCTCTCCCTTTTCACTCCCTCTCTCCCTTTTCACTCCCCTCTCTCCGCCTCTCTCCTTTTCACTCCCTCTCTCCGCCTCTCTCCCTTTTCACTCCCCTCTCTCCCTTTTCACTCCCCTCTCTCCGCCTCTCTCCCTTTTCACTCCCTCTCTCCGCCTCTCTCCCTTTTCACTCCCTCTCTCCCTTTTCACTCCCTCTCTCCGCCTCTCTCCCTTTTCACTCCTCTCTCCGCCTCTCTCCTTTTCACTCCCTCTCTCCGCCTCTCTCTCTTTTCACTCCCTCTCTCCGCCTCTCTCCCTTTTCACTCCCCTCTCTCCGCCTCTCTCCCTTTTCACTCCCCTCTCTCCCTTTTCACTCCCCTCTCTCCGCCTCTCTCCCTTCACTCCCCTCTCTCCGCCTCTCTCCCTTTTCACTCCCCTCTCTCCGCCTCTCTCCCTTTCACTCCCCTCTCTCCCTTTTCACTCCCCTCTCTCCGCCTCTCTCCCTTTTCACTCCCTCTCTCCGCCTCTCTCCCTTTTCACTCCCTCTCTCCGCCTCTCTCCCTTTTCACTCCCTCTCTCCGCCTCTCTCCCTTTTCACTCCCTCTCTCCGCCTCTCTCCCTTTCACTCCCTCTCTCCGCCTCTCTCCCTTTTCACTCCCCTCTCTCCGCCTCTCTCCCTTTTCACTCCTCTCTCTCCCTTTTCACTCCCCTCTCTCCGCCTCTCTCCCTTTTCACTCCCTCTCTCCGCCTCTCTCCCTTTTCACT
>NW_024059345.1:12500-37142 GCF_016432855.1 Salvelinus namaycush | reverse complement strand
AACAACTAATACTACCCACTGATATCTGCATTTAAAAGGTCAACAACTAATACTACCTCCTGATATCTGCCATTTAACAGGTCAACAACTATACTACCTCTGAATCTGCCATTTAACAGGTCATCAACTAATACTACCCCTGGATACTGCCATTTAACAGGTCAACAACTAATACTACCCACTGATATCTGCCATTTAACAGGTCAACAACTAATATACCCTCTGAATCTGCATTTAAAAGGTCAACAACTAATACTACCCGCTGATATCTGCCATTTAACAGGTCAACAACTAATACTACCGACTGATATCTGCCATTTAACAGGTCAACAACTAATACTACCCTCTGATATCTGCCATTTAAAAGGTCAACAACTAATACTACCGACTGATATCTGCCATTTAACAGGTCATCAACTAATACTACCCGCTGATATCTGCCATTTAACAGGTCAACAACTAATACTACCCACTGATATCTGCCATTTAACAGGTCAACAACTAATACTACCCTCTGATATCTGCCATTTAAAAGGTCAACAACTAATACTACCCGCTGATATCTGCCATTTAACAGGTCAACAACTAATACTACCCACTGATATCTGCCATTTAACAGGTCAACAACTAATACTACCCGCTGATATCTGCCATTTAACAGGTCAACAACTAATACTACCCACTGATATCTGCCATTTAACAGGTCAACAACTAATACTACCCTCTGATATCTGCCATTTAACAGGTCAACAACTAATACTACCCACTGATATCTGCCATTTAACAGGTCAACAACTAATACTACCCACTGATATCTGCCATTTAACAGGTCAACAACTAATACTACCCTCTGATATCTGCCATTTAACAGGTCAACAACTAATACTACCCGCTGATATCTGCCATTTAACAGGTCAACAACTAATACTACCCGCTGATATCTGCCATTTAACAGGTCAACAACTAATACTACCCTCTGATATCTGCCATTTAACAGGTCAACAACTAATACTACCCGCTGATATCTGCCATTTAGGTTGGACATGCTTGCAGACATTTTTTTATGTATGGTTGGTCCTAAGAATCAGACCCACTATACTGGCATTGCAAGAGCCACACAACATTATTCCCTTCCACCACCCATAGACACAACATTATCCCCTACCACCACCCATAGACCCAACATTATCCCCTACCACCACCCATAGGCCCAACATTATCCCCCGTACCACCACCCATAGACCCAACATTATCCCCCGTTCCACCACCCATAGACCCAACATTATCCCCCGTACCACCCATAGACCCAACATTATACCCTACCACCACCCATAGACCCAACATTATCCCCTACCACCCATAGACACAACATTATCCCCTACCACCACCCATAGACACAACATTATCCCTGTACCACCCATAGACACAACATTATCCCCTACCACCACCCATAGACCCAACATTATCCCCTACCACCACCCATAGACCCAACATTATCCCCTATCACCACCCCTAAACCCAACATTATTCCCTACCACCACCCATAGACCCAACATTATCCCCCGTACCACCCATAAACCCAACATTATCCCCTACCACCACCCATAGACCCAACATTATCCCCCGTACCACCCATAGACACAACATTATCCCCTACCACCACCCATAGACCCAACATTATCCCCTACCACCACCCATAAACCCAACATTATACCCTACCACCACCCATAGACCCAACATTATCCCCCTACCACCACCCATAGACCCAACATTATCCCCTACCACCACCCATAGACCCAACATTATCCCCTATCACCACCCATAAACCCAACATTATACCCTACCACCACCCATAGACCCAACATTATCCCCCGTACCACCCATAGACACAACATTATCCCCTACCACCACCTATAGACCCAACATTATCCCCTACCACCACCCATAAACCCAACATTATACCCTACCACCACCCATAGACCCAACATTATCCCCCTACCACCACCCATAGACCCAACATTATCCCCTACCACCACCCATAGACCCAACATTATCCCCTATCACCACCCATAGACCCAACATTATACCCTACCACCACCCATAGACCCAACATTATCCCCTATCACCACCCATAAACCCAACATTATACCCTACCACCACCCATAGACCCAACATTATCCCCCGTACCACCACCCATAGACCCAACATTATCCCCCGTACCACCCATAAACCCAACATTATCCCCCGTACCACCCATAAACCCAACATTATCCCCCGTACCACCCATAGACAAAACATGAATAGGGGCCATAGACAAAACAACCAATAGGGGTCACCCTCCCCCCAATCCTTAACCAATAGGGGTCACCCTCCCCCCAATCCTTAACCAATAGGGGTCACCCTCCCCCCAATCCTTAACCAATAGGGGTCACCCTCCCCCCAATCCTTAACCAATAGGGGTCACCCTCCCCCCAATCCTTAACCAATAGGGGTCACCCTCCCCCCAATCCTTAACCAATAGGGGTCACCCTCCCCCCAATCCTTAACCAATAGGGGTCACCCTCCCCCCAATCCTTAACCAATAGGGGTCACCCTCCCCCCAATCCTTAACCAATAGGGGTCACATTCACCCTCCCCCCAATCCTTAACAAATAGGGGTCACCCTCCCCCCAATCCTTAACCAATAGGGGTCACTCTCCCCCCAATCCTTAACCAATAGGGGTCACCCTCCCCCCAATCCTTAACCAATAGGGGTCACCCTCCCCCCAATCCTTAACCAATAGGGGTCACCCTCCCCCCAATCCTTAACCAATAGGGGTCACCCTCCCCCCAATCCTTAACCAATAGGGGTCACATTCACCCTCCCCCCAATCCTTAACCAATAGGGGTCACCCTCCCCCCAATCCTTAACCAATAGGGGTCACCCTCCCCCCAATCCTTAACCAATAGGGGTCACCCTCCCCCAATCCTTAACCAATAGGGGTCACATTCACCCTCCCCCCAATCCTTAACCAATAGGGGTCACTCTCCCCCCAATCCTTAACCAATAGGGGTCACCCTCCCCCCAATCCTTAACCAATAGGGGTCACCCTCCCCCCAATCCTTAACCAATAGGGGTCACCCTCCCCCCCAATCCTTAACCAATAGGGGTCACCCTCCCCCCCAATCCTTAACCAATAGGGGTCACTCTCCCCCCAATCCTTAACCAATAAGGGTCACAACTTTACGCTTAGTGCTCCTAATGTAAATTTAGACTGTAAATCAATCCAGAGTTCAACACATACCAACTCTGGGTGACCCTGGTGTGTGCTTGGGGTTGTGTCTACCAGGAGTGTGTGTTTTGGGTGGTGTCTGGCGGGCGGGCGGTAGGGTCAGAGAGGTCGTCTGTGTCAGGTTACAGAGGGGTGGCAGGACGACCCCAGGCAAAGTCAAGGTTAGGGTTTATTTACAGTAGAGAGGTCTAACTCTCCTATCATCTGTGTTTACTGTAGAGAGGTCTAACTCTCCTATCATCTGTGTTTACTGTAGAGAGGTCTAACTCTCCTATCGTCTGTGTTTACTGTAGAGAGGTTTAACTCTCCTATCATCTGTGTTTACTGTAGAGAGGTCTAACTCTCCTATCATCTGTGTTTACTGTAGAGAGGTCTAACTCTCCTATCATCTGTGTTTACTGTAGAGAGGTCTAACTCTCCTATCGTCTGTGTTTACTGTAGAGAGATCTACCTCTCCTATCATCTGTGTTTACAGTAGAGAGGTCTAACTCTCCTATCATCTGTGTTTACTGTAGAGAGGTCTAACTCTCCTATCATCTGTGTTTACTGTAGAGAGGTCTAACTCTCCTATCGTCTGTGTTTACTGTAGAGAGGTCTAACTCTCCTATCATCTGTGTTTACTGTAGAGAGGTCTAACTCTCCTATCGTCTGTGTTTACTGTAGAGAGGTCTAACTCTCCTATCATCTGTGTTTACTGTAGAGAGGTCTAACTCTCCTATCATCTGTGTTTACTGTAGAGAGGTCTAACTCTCCTATCATCTGTGTTTACTGTAGAGAGGTCTAACTCTCCTATCATCTGTGTTTACTGTAGAGAGGTCTAACTCTCCTATCATCTGTGTTTACTGTAGAGAGGTCTAACTCTCCTATCATCTGTGTTTACTGTAGAGAGGTCTAACTCTCCTATCATCTGTGTTTACTGTAGAGAGGTCTAACTCTCCTATCGTCTGTGTTTACTGTAGAGAGGTCTAACTCTCCTATCATCTGTGTTTACTATAGAGAGGTCTAACTCTTCTGTCGTCTGTGTTTACTGTAGAGAGGTCTAACTCTCCTATCATCTGTGTTTACAGTAGAGAGGTCTAACTCTCCTGTCGTCTGTGTTTACAGTAGAGAGGTCTAACTCTCCTATCATCTGTGTTTACTGTAGAGAGGTCTAACTCTCCTATCATCTGTGTTTACTGTAGAGAGGTCTAACTCTCCTATCATCTGTGTTTACTGTAGAGAGGTCTAACTCTCCTATCATCTGTGTTTACTGTAGAGAGGTCTAACTCTCCTATCGTCTGTGTTTACTGTAGAGAGGTCTAACTCTCCTATCATCTGTGTTTACTGTAGAGAGGTCTAACTCTCCTATCATCTGTGTTTACTGTAGAGAGGTCTAACTCTCCTATCGTCTGTGTTTACTGTAGAGAGGTCTAACTCTCCTATCATCTGTGTTTACTGTAGAGAGGTCTAACTCTCCTATCATCTGTGTTTACTGTAGAGAGGTCTAACTCTCCTATCGTCTGTGTTTACTGTAGAGAGGTCTAACTCTCCTATCATCTGTGTTTACTGTAGAGAGGTCTAACTCTCCTATCATCTGTGTTTACTGTAGAGAGGTCTAACTCTCCTATCATCTGTGTTTACTATAGAGAGGTCTAACTCTCCTATCATCTGTGTTTACTGTAGAGAGGTCTAACTCTTCTGTCGTCTGTGTTTACTGTAGAGAGGTCTAACTCTCCTATCATCTGTGTTTACTATAGAGAGGTCTAACTCTTCTGTCGTCTGTGTTTACAGTAGAGAGGTCTAACTCTCCTATCATCTGTGTTTACTATAGAGAGGTCTAACTCTCCTGTCGTCTGTGTTTACTGTAGAGAGGTCTAACTCTCCTATCATCTGTGTTTACTATAGAGAGGTCTAACTCTCCTGTCGTCTGTGTTTACTGTAGCCATATGGTCTGTACTGCATGTAGTTGATGTGTAAATGACTATATTCTGTATTCTGTCTGTATATATTGTCTCTTGTTGGCAGCACCACTTCAGCAGGTCCTTCTGGGTCTGAGTAAATGTCCTGAGTAAAGGTGTGTTGTGTTGCAGGTGGTTTTCCTACCAGGGTTTGGCTGTCTCTACATAGACGTAGTCCATCAGGGTGGCACAGTCATCCTCACCCTGGCACCAGAGGGCAGCGTGGACTCTGTCATGAGCCTGCACAACAGGTACCAGTCCTTACATCCCCTAACCTCTAACCCCAAACCTATAACCTCAAACACATAACCCCTAACCTCTAACCCAGCGTGGACTCTGTCATGAGCCTGTACAACAGGTACCAGTCCTTACATCCCCTAACCTCTAACCCCAAACATATAACCCCTAACCTCTAATCCCTAACCCCTAACACCTAACCTTTAACCTCTAACCCTACTACAGGAGAGACAAACAAGACACTATATTTGTATCATAATAAAGTATATGATTTTTGCTTTGTTTTAATGTAATCTATAATTGATAATGATGAGCAGTTAATTATAACCTGCATCAACAACATTAGCAGGTCATAGTTGACCCTGACAAAGGATGCAGGACATATTCTATTTCACCACTGGGGGGCGCTGTAACCACCGTTCTGTGTAAACCCCAGCCAGCCCTTTGTTTTATCAACAATAAAACAATTTTTAAAGGATCAACATAACTGATTGATATCTGTCTCTCAGGACGTCCAATCGGAAGCTGGCGTTCAGGGTGTTGCTGAGCGAGGCCAGTGTGTCGCTGAGTGATGACATCACCAGTCGTTCGGGTTCCGTGGAGCTCTTAAGGCTGACTCTGTCCAAACTGCTACTGAACCTGTGTCCTGCACGGCTGGGTGACTCTGGCACGGGGCTGGGTGAAGGAGGCAGGAGGCTGGTCACCGCCGGGATGGGAGAGGCCTGTCTGGTGGAAGTCCACTGTGCCAGCCTGCAGGTGGGTTGACTTTTATAGGTCACCTTTATAGGTCACCTGACGAGGGCTGTTTATAGGTCACCTGCCGAAGGCTGTTTATAGGTCACCTGACGAAGGCTGTTTATAGGTCACCTGACGAAGGCTATTTATAGGTCACCTGACGAAGGCTGTTTATAGGTCACCTGACGAAGGCTATTTATAGGTCACCTGACGAAGGGTATTTATAGGTCACCTGACGAAGGGTATTTATAGGTCACCTGACGAAGGCTGTTTATAGGTCACCTGGCGAAGGCTGTTTATAGGTCACCTGGCGAAGGCTGTTTCAGCCAAAACATTGTGTCTGCATGAAGAAATAAAGCACAGGAGCAACATGAAGGCTTTTCTTTCTTCATCGACTGTGAAACAATGCGAAACATCTTCTGTAAAATAGAAAACTTAGAAAAGGTACATTTCCTGATTCCGCCATCTAAATATCTTCCTCTGTTCTCTTCCAGCTGGATAACTACAGTATAGATCTACACTATATATTAACTAGATATTCATCTGTTCTCTTCCAGGTGGATTACTAGAGTATAGATCTACACTAACTAGATATTCCTCTGTTCTCGTCCAGGTGTATAACTACAGTATAGAGCTACACTAACTAGATTATATAGATCTATATAAACTAGATATTCCTCTGTTCTCGTCCAGCTGGATAACTACAGTATAGATCTATATTAAGTACAATATATAGATCTATATTAACTAGATATTCCTCTGTTCTCGTCCAGCTGGATAACTACAGTATAGATCTATATTAACTACACTATATAGATCTATATTAACTAGATATTCCTCTGTTCTCGTCCAGGTGGATAACCAGCGGTATAACTAGAGTATAGATCTATATTAACTAGATATTAATCTGTTTTCTTCCAGCTGGATAACTACAGTATAGATCTACACTAACTAGATTATATAGATCTATATTAACTAGATATTCCTCTGTTCTCATCCAGATGGATAACCAGCTGGATAACTACAGTATAGATCTATATAAACTAGATATTCCTCTGGTCTCTTCCAGGTGTATTACTAGAGTATAGATCTATATAAACTAGATATTCCTCTGTTCTCGTCCAGGTGGATAACCAGCTGGATAACTACAGTATAGATCTATATAAACTAGATATTCCTCTGTTCTCGTCCAGGTGGACAACCAGCTGTATAACTACAGTATAGATCTATATAAACTAGATATTCCTCTGTTCTCGTCCAGGTGGACAACCAGCTGTATAACCGTGCCAGCTTCCACTTCCCGGTGTTGTTGTGCCAGGAGCAGAGTGTGGAGCTTCCCCTCTGGACCAGCGATGCCAACCCCACCACCTCACTACAGGCCCTGGAGGAGTTTAAGGCGTCGTGCTTCCTCCAGCTGGGTCTCACCCTGGACAGGTATAATACCATCACTGTGTTGGCCATGGAAGTAATACCAATATCAGCATACCAACTATACAGCATCAATAATACAGCATCATTAATACAACATCAATACAGCATCATTAATTCAGCATCATTAATACAGCATCATTCAATGAATACAGCATCATTAATACAACATCATTAATACAGCATCATTAATACAGCATCATTGATTCAGCATCATTAATACAGCATCATCAATACAGCATCATTAATACAACATCAATACAGCATCATTAATACAGCATCATTGATACAACATCATTAATACAGCATCATTGATTCAGCATCATTAATAGAGCATCATTAAAAAAGCATCATTAAAAAGCATCATCAATACAGCATCATCAATACAGCATCATTAATTCAGCATCATTGATTCAGCATCATTAATACAGCATCATTAATACAGCATCATTGATTCAGCATCATTGATTCAGCATCATTGATTCAGCATCATTAATACATCATCATTAATACAGCATCATTAATACAGCATTAATACAGCATCACTAATACAGCATCATTGATACAGCATCATTAATACAACATCAACACAGCATCATTAATACAGCATCATTAATACAGCATCATTGATTCAGCATCATTGATTCAGCATCATTAATACAGCATCATTAATACAGCATCGTTGATTCAGCATCATTGATTCCGCATCATTAATACAGCATCATTAATACAGCATCATTAATACAACATCAATACAGCATCATTAATTCAGCATCATTGATACAGCATCATTAATACAGCATCATTAAATTAATACAGCATCATTAATACAACATCATTAATGCAGCATCATTAATACAGCATCATTGATTCAGCATCATTGATTCAGCATCATTAATACAGCATCATTAATACAGCATCATTAATACAGCATCATTAATACAGCATCATTGATACAACATTAATACAGCATCATTAAAACAGCATCATCAATACAGCATCATTAACACAGCATCATTAATACAGCATCATCAATACAGCATCATTGATTCAGCATCATTGATTCAGCATCACTAATACAGCATCATTATTACAGCATCATTAATACAGCATCAATACAGCATCATTAATACAGCATCATTAATACAATACAAGGGAAGGTGAGCAGACAGAGCAGATCTCTCCATCATTGTCCCTTGTGAGACACCGTCCAGCCATGTCATGTGTCCCATGTTGGGTCCTGTGGTCCTCTGTTCAATAGCCTGCTGCTGGTTGAGGTAAAGCTGTTCCTGACTGGGGCCTTGTCTTTCCTACAGGGAGGACTACAGTGTGGACCAACTGACCTTCCACATCAAACCAGCCCGTCTCTACCTAGAGGACACCTTCGTCTACTACATCAAGACTCTGTTTCACACCTACATCCCAGACTCAGCCCTGGCCCCTTCCCCGGGCCCTAACCTCTCAGAGCACTACGGTGGTCCCTTGCTCCCGGAGACCGTCCTTCAGTCCATCCCAGCCCTGGTGCACCCTCTGAGGCTGCAGCGACTGGTCATTCAGCCGGTCAACGTGTTGGTTAGCATCCACGCCTCTCTGAAGCTCTACATCGCCTCGGACCACACCCCGCTGTCTTTCTCCCTGTTCGACAGAGGACCGCTCTGTACTACAGCCAGACAGCTGATTCACGCACTCACCATGCACTACGCTGCCGGCGCCCTGTTCAGAGCTGGTGAGTGGGAGGGAGTGTGTGTGTGTGTGTGTGTGTGTGTGTGTGTGTGTAGGGGTGCCACAGTCAGACTAGTGAAGTTACGTCACATTGTTTATTGACGTGTGACAGCTTCCCCTCGTCGGCCGGTCCTCAGGGTTGGCAGGTACCGTACTCTAGGGGCCTGTGGGCTGTCCTGACGTCTCTCACTCCCTCTCCCTCTCCATCTTTCGCTCGATCCCTCTCTCTCTCTCTCTCACTCTCAATCTCCCTCGCCCTCTCTCTCTCAATCTCCCTCTCTCGCTCTCTCTCTCCCTCTCTCTCTCTCTTTCTCTCCCTCTCTCCAGGCTGGGTGGTGGGGTCTCTGGATCTCCTTGGAAGTCCTGCCAGTCTGGTGAGGTCCATCGGTAACGGAGTAGCAGACTTCTTCCGCCTGCCATATGAGGGTTTAACCCGGGGCCCCGGGGCCTTCGTCAGCGGAGTGTCACGAGGAACCACCTCATTCGTCAAACACATCTCTAAAGGTACCATACCACATCTCTAACACATCTCTAAAGGTACCATACCACATCTCTAAAGGTACCATACCACATCTCTAATGGTACCATACCACATCTCTAATGGTACCATGCCACATCTCTAAAGGTACCATAGCACATCTCTAACACATCTCTAATGGTACCATACCACATCTCTAAAGGTACCATACCACATCTCTAAAGGTACCATACCACATCTCTAACACATCTCTAAAGGTACCATAACACACCTCTAATGGCACCATACCACATCTCTAAAGGAACCATAACACATCTCTAAAGGTACCATACCACACCACATCTCTAATGGTACCATACCACATCTCTAAAGGTACCATACCACATCTCTAATGGTACCATACCACATCTCTAACACATCTCTAAAGGTACCATACCACATCTCTAAAGGTACCATACCACATCTCTAAAGGTAACATACCACATCTCTAATGGTACCATACCACATCGCTAAAGGTACCATACCACATCTCTAACACACCTCTAATGGCACCATACCACATCTCTAAAGGAACCATAACACATCTCTAAAGGTACCATACCACATCTATAAAGGTACCATACCACATCTCTAAAGGTACCATACCACATCTCTAATGGTACCATACCACATCTCTAAAGGTACCATACCACATCTCTAAAGGCACCATACCACATCTCTAACACATCTCTAAAGATACCATACCACATCTATAATGGTACCATACCACATCTATAATGGTACCATACCACACCTCTAAAGGTACCATACCACATCTCTAATGGTACCATACCACATCTCTAATGGTACCATACCACATCTCTAAAGGTACCATACCACATCTCTAATGGTACCATACCACATCTCTAAAGGTACCATACCACATCTCTAAAGGTACCATACCACATCTCTAATGGTACCATACCACATCTCTAAAGGTACCATACCACATCTCTAAAGGTACCATACCACATCTCTAAAGGTACCATAACACATCTCTAATGGTACCATACCACATCTCTAAAGGTACCATACCACATCTCTAATGGTACCATACCACATCTCTAATGGTACCATACCACATCTCTAAAGGTACCATAACACATCTCTAATGGTACCATACCACATCTCTAAAGGTACCATAACACATCTCTAATGGTACCATACCACATCTCTAAAGGTACCATACCACATCTCTAACACATCTCTAAAGGTACCATACCACATCTCTAATGGTACCATACCACATCTCTAAAGGTACCATACCACATCTCTAACACATCTCTAATGGTACCATACCACATCTCTAAAGGTACCATACCACATCTCTAATGGTACCATACCACATCTCTAAAGGTACCATAACACATCTCTAATGGTACCATACCACATCTCTAAAGGTACCATACCACATCTCTAATGGTACCATACCACATCTCTAAAGGTACCATAACACATCTCTAATGGTACCATACCACATCTCTAAAGGTACCATAACACATCTCTAATGGTACCATACCACATCTCTAAAGGTACCATACCACATCTCTAACACATCTCTAAAGGTACCATACCACATCTCTAACACATCTCTAATGGTACCATACCACATCTCTAAAGGTACCATACCACATCTCTAACACATCTCTAAAGGTACCATACCACATCTCTAAAGGTACCATACCACATCTCTAATGGTACCATACCACATCTCTAATGGTACCATACCACATCTCTAACACATCTCTAAAGGTACCATACCACATCTCTAACACATCTCTAAAGGTACCATACCTAGTAGCGAGGCATCTGTTGGTCTGAAATATAAACTCAGGATTGTGCCTTTAAATCCTGTATATTTTTAAACAGGTCTGGGAACAGGTTAGTCAGTTAATTCTCCTGTCTCTTCCTATAGGCACGCTGACGTCCATCACCAACCTGGCGACCAGCCTGGCCAGGAACATGGACCGGCTGTCCCTGGATGAGGAGCACTATACCAGGCAGGAGGAGTGGAGGAGACAGCTACCTGAGAGCCTGGGGGACGGACTCAGACAGGGCCTGTCTAGACTGGGCATCAGCCTACTGGGTGGGTGGAGTATAGACAGACAGTCAGTCAGTCAGCTAGTCACTCAGCCAGCCAGTCAGTCACTCAGCCAGCCAGTCAGTCAGTTAGCCAGACAGTCAGTTAGCCAGACAGTCAGCCAGTCACTCAGCCAGACAGCCAGTCACTCAGCCAGTCACTCAGCCAATCAGTCAGTTAGCCAGTCAGTCAGTTAGCCAGTCAGTCAGTCAGTCACTCAGCCAGCCAGTTAGCCAGACAGCCAGTCACTCAGCCAGACAGTCAGCCAGACAGCCAGTCACTCAGCCAGTCACTCAGTTAGCCAGACAGTCAGTTAGCCAGACAGTCAGACAGTCACTCAGCCAGTCAGCCAGTCACTCAGCCAGTCACTCAGTCACTCAGCCAGTCAGCCAGTCACTCAGTCAGCCAGTCACTCAGACAGTCAGTCAGTCAGTTAGCCAGTCACTCAGACAGTTAGCCGGTCACTCAGACAGTCACTCAGCCAGTCACTCAGCCATACATGATACTATGTTGTAATACATGATTCTCTGTTATAATACATGATACTCTGTTGTAATACATGATACTATGTTGTAATACATGATACTATGTTGTAATACATGATACTCTGTTGTAATACATGATACTCTGTTGTAATACATGATTCTCTGTTGTAATACATGATACTATGTTGTAATACATGATACTCTGTTGTAATACATGATACTCTGTTGTAATACATGATACTCTGTTGTAATACATGATACTCTGTTGTAATACATGATACTATGTTGTAACACTGTTATAATACATGATTCTCTGTTGTAATACATGATACTATGTTGTAACACTGTTATAATACATGATTCTCTGTTGTAATACATGATACTATGTTGTAACACTGTTATAATACATGATACTATGTTATAATACATGATACTCTGTTGTAATACATGATACTGTTATAATACATGATTCTCTGTTGTAATACATGATACTCTGTTGTAATACATGATACTCTGTTGTAATACATGATACTCTGTTGTAATACATGATACTCTGTTGTAATACATGACACTCTGTTATAATACATGATACTATGTTGTAACACTGTTATAATACATGATACTCTGTTGTAATACATGATACTCTGTTGTAATACATGATACTCTGTTGTAACACTGTTATAATACATGATTCTCTGTTGTAATACATGATACTATGTTGTAACACTGTTATAATACATGATTCTCTGTTGTAATACATGATACTATGTTGTAACACTGTTATAATACATGATACTATGTTATAATACATGATACTCTGTTGTAATACATGATACTGTTATAATACATGATTCTCTGTTGTAATACATGATACTCTGTTGTAATACATGATACTCTGTTGTAATACATGATACTCTGTTGTAATACATGATACTCTGTTATAATACATGATACTCTGTTGTAATACATGACACTCTGTTGTAACACTGTTATAATACATGATACTCTGTTGTAATACATGATACTCTGTTGTAATACATGATACTCTGTTGTAATACATGACACTCTGTTATAATACATGATACTATGTTGTAACACTGTTGTAATACATGATACTCTGTTGTAATACATGATACTCTGTTGTAATACATGATACTCTGTTGTAATACATGATACTCTGTTATAATACATGATACTCTGTTGTAATACATGACACTCTGTTATAATACATGATTCTCTGTTGTAATACATGATACTCTGTTGTAATACATGATACTCTGTTGTAATACATGATACTCTGTTGTAATACATGATACTATGTTGTAATACATGATACTCTGTTGTAATACATGATACTCTGTTGTAATACATGATACTCTGTTATAATACATGATACTCTGTTGTAATACATGATACTATGTTGTAATACATGATACTCTGTTGTAATACATGATACTCTGTTGTAATACATGATACTCTGTTGTAATACATGATTCTCTGTTATAATACATGATACTGTTGTAATACATGATACTCTGTTGTAATACATGATTCTCTGTTGTAATACATGATACTATGTTGTAATACATGATACTATGTTGTAATACATGATACTATGTTGTAATACATGATACTATGTTGTAATACATGATACTATGTTGTAATACATGATACTCTGTTATAATACATGATACTCTGTTGTAATACATGATACTATGTTGTAATACATGATACTCTGTTGTAATACATGATACTCTGTTGTAATACATGATACTCTGTTGTAATACATGATACTCTGTTATAATACATGATACTATGTTGTAATACATGATACTATGTTGTAATACATGATACTGTTGTAATACATGATACTATGTTGTAATACATGATACTATGTTGTAATACATGATACTCTGTTGTAATACATGATACTCTGTTGTAATACATGATTCTCTGTTGTAATACATGATACTATGTTGTAATACATGATACTATGTTGTAATACATGATACTATGTTGTAATACATGATACTATGTTGTAATACATGATACTATGTTGTAATACATGATACTATGTTGTAACACTGTTGTAATACATGATACTATGTTGTAATACATGATTCTCTGTTGTAATACATGATACTATGTTGTAACACTGTTATAATACATGACACTCTGTTATAATACATGATACTCTGTTATAATACATGATTCTCTGTTGTAATACATGACACTCTGTTATAATACATGATTCTCTGTTATAATACATGATACTCTGTTGTAATACATGATACTCTGTTGTAATACATGATACTATGTTGTAACACTGTTATAATACATGATTCTCTGTTGTAATACATGATTCTCTGTTGTAATACATGATTCTCTGTTGTAATACATGATTCTCTGTTATAATACATGATACTCTGTTATAATACATGATACTCTGTTGTAATACATGATACTCTGTTGTAATACATGACACTCTGTTATAATACATGATACTCTGTTGTAATACATGATACTCTGTTATAATACATGATACTCTGTTGTAATACATGATACTCTGTTGTAATACATGACACTCTGTTGTAATACATGATACTCTGTTGTAATACATGATACTCTGTTGTAATACATGATACTCTGTTGTAATACATGATACTCTGTTGTAATACTCTGTTATAATACATGATACTATGTTGTAATACATGATACTCTGTTGTAATACATGATACTCTGTTGTAATACATGATACTCTGTTGTAATACATGATACTCTGTTGTAATACATGATACTATGTTGTAATACATGATACTCTGTTATAATACATGATACTCTGTTGTAATACATGATACTCTGTTATAATACATGATTCTCTGTTATAATACATGACACTCTGTTATAATACATGATACTCTGTTGTAATACATGATACTCTGTTATAATACATGATTCTCTGTTGTAATACATGATTCTCTGTTATAATACATGATACTCTGTTGTAATACATGATACTATGTTGTAATACATGATACTATGTTGTAATACATGATACTCTGTTGTAATACATGATACTCTGTTGTAATACATGATACTCTGTTGTAATACATGATTCTCTGTTGTAATACATGATACTATGTTGTAATACATGATACTATGTTGTAATACATGATTCTCTGTTGTAATACTCTGTTGTAATACATGATACTATGTTGTAATACATGATACTCTGTTGTAATACATGATACTCTGTTGTAATACATGATACTATGTTGTAATACATGATACTCTGTTGTAATACATGATTCTCTGTTGTAATACTCTGTTGTAATACATGACACTCTGTTATAATACATGATACTCTGTTGTAATACATGATACTCTGTTGTAATACATGATACTATGTTGTAATACATGATACTCTGTTGTAATACATGATTCTCTGTTGTAATACTCTGTTGTAATACATGATACTCTGTTGTAATACATGATACTCTGTTGTAATACATGATACTATGTTGTAATACATGATACTCTGTTGTAATACATGATACTCTGTTGTAATACATGATACTCTGTTGTAATATATGATACTCTGTTGTCTCCAGGAGCGATCGCTGGCATCGTGGACCAACCCATGCAGAACTTCCAGCGGGGTTCAGAGATGCAGAGTTCAGCAAGCAGCAAGGCCAAAGGGGTCATCTCTGGGGTGGGGAAAGGCATCGTGGGGGTCTTTACCAAACCTATAGGGGGCGCCGCAGAGCTGGTCTCTCAGACGGGATACGGTGGGTTCACACACTTCACTGTTTATGTTTCATTTAAACATTTCATTTGAGCTTTTTTTCTTTTTATTTTACCACTGGCAGGTCAACTCAGAACAAATTCTTTATTTACGACGACGGTCCTGATCGTTTGTTAACACGCCACTGTTCGACAGTAGTGGACACACATCCAACACAACCGGTGTGTTGTCACTCAGGCCTGACGAAGACCTTCTGGTCAAAACGTTACACATCAACTTTATGGGAGGATTCCAGCGCTTTTACACTGAACTACAAGTCCCCTGTTAAGCAATTGTTGTTTTTCTTTACGAGCCTCCCACTCCAGCTAGCACAGATTACTCCCTCAACAGTACTGTAGTGTTCTGTCCTGGGGGGTCCTGGCAGTATGCTAACACATACTGCCAGGGGGGGGTAGGTTCTACAACACACAGGGTGGGGGGGGGGGGGGGGGGGTAGGATCTACAACACACAGGGTGGGGGGGGGGGGGGGGTAGGATCTACAACACACAGGGTGGGGGGGGGGGGGGGGGGTAGGATCTACAACACACAGGGTGGGGGGGGGGGGGGGGGGGGGTAGGATCTACAACACACAGGGTGGGGGGGGGGGGGGGGTAGGATCTACAACACACAGGGTGGGGGGGGGGGGGGGTAGGATCTACAACACACAGGGTGGGGGGGGGGGGGGGGGGTAGGTTCCAGAGTGCCAGAGCAGTGAGATCATCAGCAGTAGGATGTTTTATGACCTGTTTTAAAATGCATGACGTCATCGTGTCACTTCACGGCTGACAGGAAGACGAGGCAACAAGCTGCATATGTAGACATACACACACACAGTAACACATACACACACACACACACACACACACATGCTAACACACACACATACACACAGACAGTAACACATACACACACACACACAGGAACACACACACACATCCTGTGGGCCTTGGGGACTGAGTAGGGGCTAGTCTACTGTACACTGACCCTTTCTGCTTTGGTCTACTCTGTGTGTGTGTGTGTGTGTGTGTGTGTGTGTGTGTGTGTGTGTGTGTGGTTGTCCTGAGCAGGTATCCTTCATGGGGCTGGTCTCTGGCAGCTCCCCAAACAGCTGTACCTCCCAGCAGACCAGAAGTCAGCCCTCGCCCCCAACAGTCACGTCAAATACGTCTGGTAAGAGCTGAACTCTACACACACACACACACACACAGCCCAGTTCCCCAACAGCCACGTCACCTTTATGAAAGGGATCCCTGCTGCTCATTTGCTTCCCCACCAAGCTGCAGGAACGGAGGAGCAAACTGAAGTAGAAGAAGAGATTCAGAAACTCTTGGAGGACCGTGGAATGTATTTATTAATTAGACAGGGACAGTGTACATTAAACATCATCAATATTACAGTCATGAAACATCCATGTAAATGTGTCCTGGGAAAGTCAGGGCAAATACACAGCCGCTACGCAAACACACATACTCACTACAAAACACATGACATCCCAATACAATAGGATTCTAACGACGACAATAATCTGTTAAAGAAACCACTGTCGCCAGCTGTCCTCTGACATAGGAGGAGACACAGGTAACTCAGGTGTACAGGCTTCGGGTTTGATTTGGGCCGGGATTTAAAAGGGTCAAAGTGCACAGTAAGTAATCAGATCAGTTTGTCAAGTCTATGAGCAGTGCATTCCAGTATGTTGTAGCTGTTACTGAGAGGGCTGATTGGCTGAGGGCTGATTGGCTGAGGGCTGATTGGCTGAGTTCACTGTGTCTGAAATGGACAACGCAGTCCCCTTGTAGCTGTTACTGAGAGGGCTGATTGGCTGAGCTCACTGTGTCTGAAATGGACAACGCAGTCCCCTTGTAGCTGTTACTGAGAGGGCTGATTGGCTGAGGGCTGATTGGCTGAGGGCTGATTGGCTGAGCAGTCCCCTGTAGTTACTGCCCTTTGTTATCCTGGAGGTGGTGTCCTTCAGCATGGCCAGCAGAACCGCCCTGCACCCCTCTGCTGGCTTGGTTCTGGTTGGTCTGGGAGACCCGATGCTGCTGGAACTAACCAGGTTTGGTCCTGGTCGGTCTGGGAGACCCGATGCTGCTGGAACTAACCAGGTTTGGTTCTGGTCGGTCTGGGAGACCCGATGCTGCTGGAACTAACCAGGTTTGGTCCTGGTCGGTCTGGGAGACCAGATGCTGCTGGAACTAACCAGGTTTGGTTCTGGTCGGTCTGGGAGACCAGATGCTGCTGGAACTAACCAGGTTTGGTCCTGGTCGGTCTGGGAGACCCGATGCTGCTGGAACTAACCAGGTTTGGTCCTGGTCGGTCTGGGAGACCAGATGCTGCTGGAACTAACCAGGTTTGGTCCTGGTCGGTCTGGGAGACCCGATGCTGCTGGAACTAACCAGGTTTGGTCCTGGTCGGTCTGGGAGACCCGATGCTGCTGGAACTAACCAGGTTTGGTCCTGGTCGGTCTGGGAGACCCGATGCTGCTGGAACTAACCAGGTTTGGTTCTGGTCGGTCTGGGAGACCCGATGCTGCTGGAGGTGGTTTCCTTCAGCATGGCCAGCAGAACCGCCTTGCATCCCACTGCTGGAACTAACCAGGCTTGGTCCTGGTCGGTCTGGGAGACCCGATGCTGCTGGAACTAACCAGGTTTGGTTCTGGTCGGTCTGGGAGACCCGGTGCTGCTGGAGGTGGTTTTGGAGGGCCAGTAGGAGGCTACTCTTTCCTCTGGTCTAAAAAATAAAATCCCAACGCCCCAGGGTAGTGATTGGGGACATTGCCCTGTGTAGGGTTGGATGGGATGTTAAACGGGTGTCCTGACTGTCTGTGGTCACTACAGATCCCATGGCCCTTATCGTCAGAGTAGGGGTGTTAACCCTGCTGTCCTGGTTAAATCCCCGATCTGGCCCTCCGTCATGGCCACCTAATCATCATCAGCTTCCTGTTGGCTCATCCATCCCCCCCTCCTCTCCCCTGTAACTATTCCCCAGGTGGTTGCTGTAAATGAGAATGTGTTCTCAGTCAACTGACCTGGTAGAATAAGGAATAAATTAAAATCTGCTTCCATGGAGGGGAAAGGCCGTGCAGGATCGTTTTTATTTTAATGTATTATTTAATTTCACCTTTATTTAACCAGGTAGGCCAGTTGAGAACAAGTTCTCATTTACAACTGCGACCTGGTCAAGATAAAGCAAAGCAGTGTGACACAAACAACAACACAGAGTTACACATGGAATAAACAAAACATACAGTCAATAATACAGTAGAACAAAAGAAAACAAAAAGTCTATATACAGTGAGTGCAAATGAGGTAAGATAAGGGAGTTAAGGCAATAAAAAGGCCATGGTGGCGAAGTAATTACAATATAGCAATTAAACACTGGAATGGTAGATGTGCAGAAGATGAATGTGCAAGTAAAGTCTTTAAGCTGTACTGCTTAAAGCTGTCCAGACTGAATGATCTAGTGACTTAACATGTGTGGTAGTGTTTGAAAACGTACAACATATCTAGTGACTTAACATGTGTGGTAGTGTTTGAAAACGTACAACATATCTAGTGACTTAACATGTGTAGTAGTGTTTGAATAGGTACAACATATCTAGTGACTTAACATGTGTGGTAGTGTTTGAATAGGTTCAACACATCTAGTGACTTAACATGTGTGGTAGTGTTTGAATAGGTTCAACACATCTAGTGACTTAACATGTGTGGTAGTGTTTGAATAGGTACAACATATCTAGTGACTTAACATGTGTGGTAGTGTTTGAATAGGTTCAACACATCTAGTGACTTAACATGTGTGGTAGTGTTTGAATAGGTTCAACACATCTAGTGACTTAACATGTGTGGTAGTGTTTGAATAGGTACAGTATATCTAGTGACTTAACATGTGTGGTAGTGTTTGAATAGGTACAACATATCTAGTGACTTAACATGTGTGGTAGTGTTTGAATAGGTACAACATATCTAGTGACTTAACATGTGTGGTAGTGTTTGAATAGGTACAACATATCTAGTGACTTAACATGTGTGGTAGTGTTTGAATAGGTTCAACACATCTAGTGACTTAACGTGTGTATACATTTGTATGGTCATGTGGTCTAATGGGATTCTTGTATATTCATCTGTCGGCGGACCTCTCTCTGTGCTGTGTGTCTGTCTCCTCTTCCTCCCGGCTGACCTCTCTCTGCGCTGTGTGTCTGTCTCCTCTTCCTCCCGGCTGACCTCTCTCTGTGCTCTGTGTCTGTCTCCTCTTCCTCCCGGCTGACCTCTCTCTGTGCTGCGTATCTGTCTCCTCTTCCTCCCGGCTGACCTCTCTCTGTCTCCTCTTCCTCCCGGCTGACCTCTCTCTGTGCTCTGTGTCTGTCTCCTCTTCCTCCCTCCCCAGGAAGATGCTCCAGTCCCTGGGTCGTCCAGAGGTGCACATGTCCCTGGAGGTGGTGATCGTGTCCGGGTCGGGTCAGGAGCATGCTGGGTGTCTGCTGCTGACAGGGGAGGTGGTGTTTGTGGTCAGTCTGTCTGAGGACACACAACAGCAGGCCTTCCCCATCACTGAGGTGGCCTGTCAACAAGACCCCCACCACCTGGGGGCGCTGACCCTCACGCTGCAGCAGCAGAGACTCACCAACGATGTAGAGGTAGGGGTGAGGGAGGTAGGGGTGGGGGGTGAGGGAGGGAGGGTGAGGGAGGGGTGATCATCATATGGTCATTTAGCAGACGTGTTTATCCTTAGCCAACTACAGTGAACAAAAATATTCAGATTTCAGAACATGCAGGAAACATCACTAAACCTCCTCCCCCCTCTCTCCTCTCCTCCTCTTCCTCCGCTCTCTCCTCCTCCTCTCCTCTCCTCCCCCCCTCCCCTCCTCTTCCTCCCCCCTCCCCTCTTCCTCCCCTCCCCTCCTCCCCTCTCTCCTCCCCTCCTCCTACCCTCTCTCTTCCTCTCCTACCCTCTCTCTTCCTCTCCTCCCCTCTCTCCTCCCCTCCCACCTCCTCTCTCCTCTCTTCCTCGCCCCTCCTCTCTCCTCTCTTCCTTTCCTCCTCCCCTCTCTCCTCCTCCCCCTCAGGGTGACAGTGGGAGGGAGTTGTCAGAGCAGCAGTATGGTCGCCTGGTGGACTATGTGACTCGTGCGTCTGCGTTCCTCTCCCCCTCGGCCTCGTCCCTCCAGCAGGCTCCTCCCATCACCCCGGCCGAGCCTCCGCCCGCCGTCACCAAGACCTACCGTTACCTGGTCGACCCCGCCCACGCCGCCGTGTTCGTCTCCAAGTTCACCATGGTCAAGAACAAGGCGCTGCGCATCGGCTTCCACTGACTCACCTGTACACACACACACACTCACCTGTACACACACACACACACTCACCTGTACACACACACACACACTCACCTGTACACACACACACACTCACCTGTACACACACCTTTACAGAGACGCTGACACACCTGTACACACCTGTACACACACACACCTTTACAGAGACGCTGACACACCTGTACACACCTGTACACACACACCTTTACAGAGACGCTGACACACCTGTACACACCTGTACACACACACCTTTACAGAGACGCTGACACACCTGTACACACCTGTACACACACACACCTTTACAGAGACGCTGACACACCTGTACACACCTGTACACACACACCTTTACAGAGACGCTGACTCACCTTTACAGAGACCCTGACACACCTGTACACACACACACACACACACACACACACACACACACACACACACACACACACACACACACACACACACACACACACACACCTGTACACACACACCTGTACACACACACCTGTACACACACACACACCTGTACACACACACACACACCTGTACACACACACCTGTACACACACACCTGTACACACACACCTATACACACACACACACCTGTACACACACACACACACACCTGTACAGAGACCCACCTGTTGTCCTCTCTCTTTAGGTTGAACATCCACAAACTGCCTTTAATGTCCTCTATGCATTATGAAACGTTGCACCCCATCATAGATTAAAGGGAAGAGGGTTTAAACTTTGATTTACTCTTAAACATTTCAAGAAAACACCTGTGGCAGTGAACACTAATGTTGCGGAGACTGGAGGGGTTACAGTACGTCCCAAATGCCACCCTAATCCCTATATAGTGTACTACTATAGACAAGGACCCAATGCCACCCTAATCCCTATATAGTGCACTACTTTAGCCCAGGCCCCATAGGCCCCTGTGTTGGGAATAGGTTGCCATTTGGTCGTTTCACCCGTCATATTGTCCGTGTTTCTCTGTGCTCTTTATTCCTGTATAACTGAGCTGTTTAAAGCCGAGAGCCTCTCTGACTGGGTCACGGTGCCAGTGGTGTCGCGGTGCCAGTGGTGTCACGGTGCCAGTGGTGTCACGGTGCCAGTGGTGTCACGGTGCCAGTGGTGTCACTGTGCCAGTGGTGTCACGGTGCCAGTGGTGTCACGGTGCCAGTGGTGTCACGGTGCCAGTGGTGTCACGGTGCCACGGTGCCAGTGGTGTCACGGTGCCAGTGGTGTCACGGTGCCAGTGGTGTCACGGTGCCAGTGGTGTCACGGTGCCAGTGGTGTCACGGTGCCAGTGGTGTCACGGTGCCAGTGGCGTCACGGTGCCAGTGGTGTCACGGTGCCAGTGGTGCTGGAGTTGAACAGCATCAGACGAATGCTCAGGAGAAATGGTTCATATCCAAAAGCTGTCGACCAAAACATGGTTGTGGGATTCGTCGCTTTTCAAATGTATTTTATTTTCTCTAGAAGACGTAACACATTACGATGAGATGTTTTTAACATCAAATCGTTTAGTTCTGTGTATTTTGAGTTCATGCCAAGATCATTACCTTGTTTTAATTCAGTTAAAACACAGTTTTATGAAATAAAAACACAGTTTTATGAAATAAAAACACAGTTTTTGTACTCTAATGCTTTTGATGGTCTACGTCACGTGTCCAACTCCATTCCACGGAGGTCTGAGTGTCTGAGGGGGTTTTCCCTCCTCCCTTTGTACTTGATTGATTAATTAAGGTCACTAATTAGTAAAGAACTCCCCCTCACCTGGTTGTCTAGGAGTTAATTGCAACAGGCAAATTAACTGAGAGGAAAAACCTGCAGACGCCAGGCCCTCCGTGGACAGAGTTGGACCCCTCCTGGTCTACCTGGATAATATATTGTATTAATGACATTCTAATAAAATATTGAAGTTGTGATGTCACGTGTTTCCTTGACCAATAGTACATGCTCTCGTTATTAAAGTTAGTCGATCTACTATGTATTGTTCAGGGTTGGATTGCCAGCCAATAGGAGGTGACATTAGGGCTCAGTATTATCCTGACAAGGCCACTAGGAGGTGACATTAGGGCTCAGTATTATCCTGACAAAGCCACTAGGAGGTGACATTAGGGCTCAGTATTATCCTGACAAAGCCAATAGGAGGTGACATTAGGGCTCAGTATTATCCTGACAAGGCCACTAGGAGGTGACATTAGGGCTCAGTATTATCCTGACAAAGCCACTAGGAGGTGACATTAGGGCTCAGTATTATCCTGACAAGGCCACTAGGAGGTGACATTAGGGCTCAGTATTATCCTGACAAAGCCACTAGGAGGTGACATTAGGGCTCAGTATTATCCTGACTAGGAGGTGACATTATGGCTCAGTATTATCCTGACTAGGAGGTGACATTAGGGCTCAGTATTATCCTGACTAGGAGGTGACATTAGGGCTCAGTATTATCCTGACAAAGCCACTAGGAGGTGACATTATGGCTCAGTATTATCCTGACAAAGCCACTAGGAGGTGACATTAGGGCTCAGTATTATCCTGACTAGGAGGTGACATTAGGGCTCAGTATTATCCTGACAAAGCCACTAGGAGGTGACATTAGGGCTCAGTATTATCCTGACAAGGCCACTAGGAGGTGACATTAGGGCTCAGTATTATCCTGACAAAGCCACTAGGAGGTGACATTAGGGCTCAGTATTATCCTGACAAGGAGGTGACATTAGGGCTCAGTATTATCCTGACAAGGAGGTGACATTAGGGCTCAGTATTATCCTGACTAGGAGGTGACATTAGGGCTCAGTATTATCCTGACAAAGCCACTAGGAGGTGACATTAGGGCTCAGTATTATCCTGACAAGGCCACTAGGAGGTGACATTAGGGCTCAGTATTATCCTGACAAAGCCACTAGGAGGTGACATTAGGGCTCAGTATTATCCTGACTAGGAGGTGACATTAGGGCTCAGTATTATCCTGACAAAGCCACTAGGAGGTGACATTAGGGCTCAGTATTATCCTGACTAGGAGGTGACATTAGGGCTCAGTATTATCCTGACAAAGCCACTAGGAGGTGACATTAGGGCTCAGTATTATCCTGACAAGGCCACTAGGAGGTGACATTAGGGCTCAGTA